>NW_028296070.1:0-31018 GCF_964197995.2 Scardinius erythrophthalmus
GGGGTATAGCTAAGCTAGAGTTGAAGCTGCTTCCTCGAGCCCCTCCACTGCGGACAACAAGCCAAATACGCTTAACCTTATAAGCTTAAAGATTATATGGGCAAAGGAACTCGTGAATGTAGCTTAAGAGTCTAAATAGGTTTTGGTTCCACTAAACAGACTGGCAATACTTCAAAGAACTTTGATAATTCACAAGTTCATGTGCTACACCTTTCACCAAAATGCAGTCTGCCCCAGGGAAAGTATAAACCAAAAGGAAACACCCGACCAGTGTGGTAAAAACATCAATACAGTTTCATGCCACTAGATGGTATGAATCACAAAATATAACTCTAGCCATATATGTATATATATATATATTTATTCATTGCTTTTATATTGGTGCAGTAGTAACAATAGAGGTAACAGGTTCAAAATGCATATCCAATGCAAAACACACATAATAGGAAACAATATGCATTGTGAAAAGTGCTATACCAATAAACTTGAATAGTTATAATGTACATTAAGTAATGATTGGAATTCATGGTTAAGGGCAGTTTTTTCAAGCTACTGAAAAATAAGATACATTATTAACATGCTAAAGACAACATTGTGTTTAAAAACAATGAATGGCCATCTTGACAAAAACTTAACTTAACTGTTTATTATCACAATCTATTAAACCACAGTAGTTTCACCAACAAAAATCCCAAGAGAAACAATTATTTTAAAATACAATAGTATCTGTGGTATGATTTCCATAGGACATAACTTTGACTCCTCCTCCCCCCTGTTTATAGTAATGCAATTAGGCTATGAAATCATGGAATCATGTCACTGTCTGAACTGACTGACTAATAATAATCAACAATTTTACATCAATCAACATAAATATTCATATTCCAGTGATTCAAATGATTTGATTATTCAGTTTATAAAAAAATAAAACCTTTACAATACATTTAAATGCTACATAATCAGACATAAGAAATTGCTACTTAATAAATTATTTAATTATTTATTGTTAATCAAGTTATTAATTGCTTATAAAATGTCTAATGTGCTAACCTGTCCTTTAAAATCTACTCTGTAAAATACCTGATCCCTTTGTAAAACATTATTTATTAACATTATTGGCCTTTAAACATGTTCAAAACACACTGCAAAAATGTTGAATTCTCAAAAATGCTTATGACCACGTGTTGTCATTTTAATATTGAGTACTTCTAATTCATCTGATGCCTAAAATAGTTTTTCTGTTTCTCTGTGAGCAATTCCACCGTGAGAATGATGGTATTTAATGGTATTAAAATTGGGATTTGATCACTCCTAAACATTCAGGTGCCCATTTTGTTACATGTCCTTTGGATCTAGTGGATTGTGTCATAACCAATTAAGTCAGAACTCTGGACACTGTAGAGCGGAATAACTGTCTGTTTGCTGCCTGAGGCAATCCTACAGGACTAAGTGCTTCTGGACTCCTGGCAAGTGGACGCTGAATGGGACTATCTAGATTAGAGGGACCATTAACCAATGGTCTACTCTGTCCACTTTCCCCTGATACAATGTTCTGAACATTTGAGAAGGGACCACTTACTAATAGCTGACTGTTATTTACCTGTCCAGTAGAAACGTGAGGCAAGCTCACTAGGCTTGTAGTACCTGCACTCATAGACACAGGATACTGGCCTGGTCCTGTAACCAATAAGTTACCTCCATTGACATGACCCTCTGCAATGGGAGGACCACTAACCAATAGTCTGCTCGCTACACCTTCTCCTGATACAATGTTCGGAGCACTTGAGAAAGGAGTACTTGATAATAGCTGGCTGTTTACTTGGCCATTTGCAATTTGAGGCATGCTCACTAGAGTTCCAGAGCCTCCTACTAAAACATTACCTCCATTGACACGACTCTCTAAAACTGTTACTGTCCCTTGTCCATCATTCTGTGCACTGGAAACGGAGCCATCAATTAATCTTTGGTTCATATGTATTGGTCCACTGGAAACAGAGCCATCAATTACTCTTTGGTTCATATGTATTGGTCCACTCAACTCCTGAGAACTCACTTGGTAAATTGGTTGAGGGCTCATGGGATGATTTGGACCAAGACCACTGACTAATACCATACTTCCATTGACTGAACCATCCATAAGAGTTACTCTACCCTGCCCGCTCTCTCCTGATACAACCGATCCCACAGGTACATTAACCATCTGCAGCGAACCAGTTCCATGTAATTGTTGCTGTGGCATCATTACAAAGTTTGAAGTTGATGAAAGGTTCTGGATTATCATAGGATTAACTTCACCTAAACATTCATTAATCATGACTGGATTTTGAGGTCCAATTTGAGAGTACAAGAAAGAATCACCAATGATGCCCTGCTGTCCACAACCTAAATGTGCAAGTGCATGGCCATTACCTTGAGTCAGAAGTATGTCAGCTTCTGGAGTGCCATTATTTATGTAAAAACCTTGCCCAAGACCATCCTCAGACAACAAAACATTGCTTTGCATTGGCTGTTCGTATACGAAGTACATAGGCTCCTGTACAACCATCCCATGACTAGGTGCGGTTTGGACAAGTGGTGACTCGACAGTTATCTCCACAGGACTGGGTTGGACAGTGTTGGTAATGTGATTGGAAGATTCTCCAGTAAATGCAGTTGTGGTTGGTGTTGTCTCTACAGTATTTACAATAACATTTGGATCAGCTTGAGACATAGATTGAGTCTGTCCAAATCCACAAACCTCAGCCAAGGTGTTGAACTTTAAACCCAGGTTGTTTAAGAACTCCAGGTCATCATTGGACTCATTGTAGCTGCAGCTGTCAACAGAACCGGCAACAGATCCTTCACCCTCATAATCATACTTCTTCGATACTTCCTCTTGAGAATCACACTTATCTATATACGTAGATTTCTGCAAAAGAATGAAAGAAAATATCATTTTAAATGTAATAATGTAAATAATGAGGTGTTCATAAAATATCTTCATGTTGTTCCAAATCTTTTTCTTCTGTGGAATGAAAGTCAGTGGGATCCAGTGTTTTTTTGGACTCCATTTACTTATACAGACGGAAACAGTTATATCTTCTTTTGTGTTCCACAGAAGAAAAAAAAGTCATACACATTTTGGAGCAACATGAGAGTGAAAAAATTAAACATATTTAGGTAAACTATTGTATTAAACAATATGTATTAAAAAATGCCTCCATACAACACTTAATAATAATAATAATAATAACATACTTGCGTGAAGTATTCTTTTAGAAATGAATCCAAAAACACCTTATGCTCTTCTTGACATCTGGCAGAGTTTTCCGTATATGCTCCGTCAGTATCACAGTAAAAGCCTCCAAATGCACTCTCCTGCATCATTCCTACCATTTTAGAACCCTTATAGACTAGTTGGTTTGATTGTTGTACATGAATGTCATCCATTGGGGTTTTATAGTTTATAGCTTCCACCATTCCTGAAGGTTTTTTGGATTTTGTTATTTTATCACCCCATCCATTGTTGAGGTTTGGCGGGGTGTTCATCAGAAGAACATCCTGGAAGAGAAACAGAAGAAATGATCACATAATACAAAAGTGTTTTACACTGTCACTTGTTCCCTCAGAATATAATTATGAGCTGTGTGACATCATGAAAGGATGTGAAAAGAAAATCTTTTTTTTTTTTTTTTTACCTTGTCTTCTCCTATTTTCTCTGTATGATAGGAGATAAGGTGTTGCTTGGTTTCAAATGGCATGTCAATAAAACCTCCTCCAATTCCAAAACTCCCACATTCACATTTTATTAAGACCATGAGCACCACTAAAAATACAGACACAGAAACACAAACACTATTTTACAATGTTATCACAGACAATTTGATCCAGACCATTAGCCTGTCAATGTTAACTAAACTTTATATTTACAGTAGTAGACCATAGCAAAGTAAACCATGCTCACAGATTAGGCAGAGGAATCCTAGAATCAGGAAACTAATTCCTGGCGCTCCAAGAGTGGCTGATGCAGTGCGTACTGCTGCCATTTTTGCACCACAAACCATGCCTTCAGAGCAGGTACAAACTTCTAAATGGAGGACTTGCTCATCGGGGCAGGCCAGTCCTTGCATGTCACTGATCTCCATGGTGACTTCGTAAAAGCCAGGCCATAAATCACCTTCAGAGAGAAGTGAAGCACTTACATCTGAAGAGGTGAGAAACAGTTAGAGACCTGACTATGAGGTTACTTTCAACTCAAAAGTGAACAAGAAAAATCATTATCTACTTTAAATGTTGCTAGAAATTACATTAGACATTTACATGAATATCTGAATATGTTTCATAAGATATTATTATCGAAAAACAGAGATTAATTGGTAGCTCTGTTTGGTATTACCATTTATTCTCTGCAAGTTCCAATTGCCCCTTGTCTTCTCTTGTATCAAATTGATCTTCAGTGGAGCTCCGTTGGGATATGAATCAGTATCTTCTGCTGTGACATTCACTACTCTAGTATCACTGCAGACAGTCTGCACATTATTAAGGAGTTTGGGGCAGTTATCATTCAGGTCCTCCACTTGCAAGGCTATAGTCCCTGTAGACGTCTGAGGTTGCAGCTCTAAAATATATAACAAACACAAAACATGTTGCAATTAACCTTCTTAAATCTTCTTTTAATATAAACTAGTGTTTACAAATCACCCAGGACACACTTCATGAAGTTGGTTGAGAGAAATTAAACAGAGTGTAAAGTGTGACGACTGTACTCTAAATTGTCGATAACAATAAAAAAAGTAGGTGTGTCCAAATATTTGACTGCAAATGTAAAGGTTCCCAACATAATGTACTGAATCTTTGTTCCTACTAACCATCTGTAATGCAGAGGATCTTGGCATAGTAGGTCCCATTTACCACATATGGAGACTCACGATCTGGTAACTTGTTGAGTTTGATCTCAGCAGTGTCCACGTTAATAGAAATCCAGTTGTCAGGGTCATAGGCCTTTGCATATCTATAAACAAACATGGAACATTACCTGATTGCTACATTTGGGGTTTATTACAGGAATAGTTTATCACATTTTGTAAAATCAAGGTGTAATAATGCTTCTTAATAAACCTGATTGAGTGTAATCATCAGTGCCAGTCCTCCCTATTCGCAAACTACGCTTAGGGCCCCCAAACCATCAGGGGGCCCCCTTTCTCTCAAAGATTATTTAAGTAGCATATCACTATATAATGTAAACATATTTTTATAACAAACACAAATGTGGATTCAACTTTAGCGGAGTCATGTGGAAATGTATTATTTATATTTATTTAATAACTGTTTTGGACATCATGCAGTGTGGCAGATAATGATATATGCTTCTTGACATATATGGCTTCCAAACGAAGCTATCTGTCAGAAGCAGAAAAAAAGAGAATGCGCCAAGAATGAAGTGGGCATGTATTTTTGTAATATTTTAAATTCTTATTTAGTCTTGACGAACTTTAAATTTGTAAAAAAAACAAAAAACAAAACTCCAGTCCAGATCTCCGGCCCCTGGTTCCATTAGTCAACTCAGGGATGGGCAGTATTTATGATACATGTATTTCTAATACCGTATGTATTTTAAATATAAAATAGTATTTTGTAATTTGTCTAATACTGTAAAATACTGTAAAATACTTTGTAAGAAGTTTACATGATGACATCATAAAAATGCGGCCTCTGATTGGTGCCTACTCAGTAGTTTGCTCAGACCTTTTGAGATCAGAACAGAAAATGTATCCATATGGAAGAAGGTGGTCAAGATAAGAAACGTGTTGGCTGCCAGCTTCCCATACTTTTTTTGCATAAATTGCTATTATTTTTAACAGTTCATGTTAAGTTTTGGTGTTCGTTTTAAATAGTTTACCAATTTACATAATGTTCTTGAAAACTATTATACCGAGCAGCAGCCTCACAGTTAACGTTAGCTTGCTACTTTCAGCTTATGTTAAGTTCGTCGGTTGTGCACGAACAATAATAACAATAAAGTATGAATTTCATCTGGGAGATCACAGGGATATGTGAATATTTGATCTGTTAACTGGTTGCACATTTCAGATTTATTACATGACTCGGGCAGAGAAAAGTTGTTGCTATCAAACATTGCTTACTTAATCAACTGAGTCAGTGTAATGGTGAAGGGATAGATCAAATAGGCCAATTAATGGAAGGTATGCGAAGAAATTTCATGCTCCCCTGTAAAAGTATTTTTTTAGTATTTTTAAAATACAAAAATACAGTAGTTACAAAAATATTGCAGTTTATTTTGATACACTTAAAATTAAGGTATTTGGTATTTATGCCAATATAAATTAATAATCAGAACATTTTTGTATGTGGTTTAACGTATAAGAAATAAACACATTCCTGTTCAGTCATGCAAGCTGTCCTGTGAGTCCTGTCAAGTGCTTTAAAAACAATTCCCATTATTCTAAAGTTAGAGAATTATCAATGTATTTTTGTCTGTTTACTTTAGCTTTCGTAAGCTATAGTTATCATGTTTTAGTTTCATTAGTAAATCAAGCATTTGGAAAATCATTTCAGCTGTGTGTAGTTCCCTTTCAAATGGGAACTCGCACTGCATCCTAGGACACTATGGGGAACATCTCCTGTGTGAATGGTGTCTGAAGCATGTGTCTAAACGCGACATTGTCATTGGTTGGCGACAGCCCGACACATCACTACCGGTGCGACCGTGAGTATAAGAGGGCGCCTGTAGTACACGTCATCAATTTCTTTTGACTTCAAGATCCGTTTATTTGTGTATGTGTGAAGGCAGTCACTATGGAATATACTCAGCCAAGCATTTCAGGAAGTATGTTTTCAGAAATATGAGTGTATTGATACTTGAGGACATATGACTTGTGACCCTTTCTTTCTTGTGGTAGGCATCTCCAGGTGAATCTGACAAACAAAAAGCTGTCTTTAGGGTAGAGCAGGGCTATTCAAATGGCGGCCCGCGGGCCATATGCGGCCCGCCAATCATCTCCATGCGGCCCGACGGCACCAACCTCCCTCCTCTTTTCCTGGCGGTGCGGCTAATTCAGTTTGATGCTCACTCCGTTTGACCTGAGAAACGTTTTACGTGCGAAAATTTCAGCAGTTATTATGTGTCCCGAATTTATGTCGACTGAACCAGCGATAGACAACCAATCATTCGTGAATGAATCATTCTTTTGGTGCGATTCTAAACGCGCTTTCATAATAGTAATAAACGGATTCATTCGGACCGCTCCGTCACTGAATCATCTGAAGCGGTTTCTCGGCCAGTACAGTAACAACAAATAACGCTGTTTTCAGTTGTTTCACTAGTTGTTTCAACACGGCCCAGCACGGAGTTGCGTTTACTCCCGGTCCGGACACTATATTAAACAGCGTTGCGATAACCAGTGGGAAGTGTTTCAGTTCGACAGAAACCTCTCTATTACAAACCACAAATCACTTGATGATTTAATTAGTATTAAATCGGATGAAACAGCCTCAACATTCCCAACAAGACTGATGAGGAAAGCAGGAGAAACACTGAGGCATGAACGAAATTAGAAGACTTTAAATCCCCTAATCACCCTTACAATCATTTACCATGAATGTACTGTAGTAATTTACCATGGTTGGGCAGAAATGTGCAATATTTATATTGAATACTATGTAATAATAAATAAATATAGTAAATATACTATAATATTATATAGTATAATAGTAAATATAGTTATTTATATTGCATTAGTTTTATTAGGTGGGTAGAGGAATATATAATTAATGCTTGTTATGAAATTATGTCAGTTTCTTTGTAAAGGTGCATATAGTTTTTAACTTGTGTTTAGGCATTTTAGGCATGTTAACAAGTCTCACTGTCAGAATATTTTCATTTAAGCATAACAATTATAAATAAAATAATTATTATTTCTCACCAACAGCTATAAGTTTGTATAAATAATTTATTTGTTCCAAGGAAAATAGTTGTGCACAGCTGTAAATTATCAAGTTTTTTATTTATTATGGTTTTATATATTTGCATACTGTTGGGTACCACATTTCCAAGTAAATACCACACTTCTTTAGGGTTACTTTAACTTATTTATTGAAACTGTTATGTTTCAATAAATAAACTAAAACCCCAAAACCAACCCACCGGCCCACCTCAACTTTTCGATTTGATAATGCGGCCCTCGAATGAAACTAATTGAATAGCCCTGGGGTAGAGTGTAGCTAGGCCTCCTCTCATTCTAAAGAGTGGTCACGCTGAAGCCTTTGCTCCCCAGAGCTTCGGCTTAGATAGCGACATCAAGTTGTATGGCTCTTTGTTAGCCTCCTTGGTAAGGCTCATTTTAGAGAGTCGTCCTGCTGAGGCCTCCACTCCCCATGGCCTTGCCTGGATAATGTCTAGAATTATATGGCTCTCTCTGAGCCTCCTAGAGAGATCTGTCATAGCATAGAGTGTATTTGGGCCTTTTCTTGTTTCTAGAGTCATGATGCCTCCGCTCGTTAGAGCTCTGTATATACAGGCGATTCCAGTGTGTATGGCTCTCTGTGAGCCTCCTTGATGAACTGTTTGTGGACAGAGTGTAGTTAGGCCTCCCCTCATTCCAGAGATACTTCATGCTAAGGCATCTGCTCACCAGAAGTTAGAGGTTGAGCTAGAGTTCTCCCCTTCGCTCAGAGGGTTTTTATGCAGAGTATCTACTCCCGGTCCCCGTCTAGAGAATCCGGTGTGAAAGGTTATTGCCTGCTAGAAATTCCTTCTCATTGGAGGCCTCCTTATGGGGAGGCGCTGTGTGCAAACGGGTTGTAGGCCTTCGCTGCTGAGTTAGCAAAGTTAGCCTCCCTGGTGGTGTTTTAGAGGTAGATTGGTTACTTTACATCCCCTCAGAAGTGAAAAGCCAGAATTTATATTCTATTAATCATTGGACATATTCCCTTTAGGTATTCATGATATGTAACACCAAGTCCTTGAGCTGCTTGTGGGCCGAGACTTTCTACTCGGCTCTCCAAGGAAGACAGGAAGGCTGTAAGCCGGGACTTCCCTTGTCATTGTGCGTGCAGCTTGGGCTATGACGTATGGAATAATGTAACCTTCAGCCCTTTGGTGCATTCCTATAGAATGGGAATTGTGACTCCGGCAGATAGTTCTACAGAGTCTTAGCTGTTAGAGCACGCATTCCCTGTGTGGGTATTTGTTCCACATAGCGTCCTAGGGCGCAGTGCCGAGTTCCCATTCGAAACGGGAATGTCTCAGGTTACAAATGTTACCATGGTGTCTTGTTGCCATGCCTGTGTAACAGACATAGGCCAGTGAGAGCTCTGTGTGTAAACCTCACTACCCTAATCTCAAGAGGCGCTTTAGGTGCTTTAACAAAGCACCTTTGTTTTGTTTTGCTTAATTGGCAGCGCTGGGTTTGTGCCGGTGTAATGCATTGGTCAAAAAAAGTCAGCGTTAGTTATTTTTTTTTCTGACAGACCAGCCCATGAAACATGTAGATCAGCGGCCCATTGGTTCTTTTCTTGATTGACACTGGGCTGGCCCAATCACAACTTTAAACGAGTGAGCGAGCGTGCAGCAGTCTCAGTGTGTATCTGTCAAAATAGTCAGCGAGATGGAGAAGAAACATGTCAAAATATATGTTTTCTGCCCTTCATCAGCTCCAGCGGCAGATGATGATAGTGAGGAGGATCAGAGAGATGAGAAAGTGTAGAGTCCGCGGTAAGCAGAACTACTTTCAAAACACTTAGGCCATGTCATGAGTGTAGGAACCCATAACACAGTTACAGATTATTTCCACATCTGCATAGTTGACGATTACCGCAATTCACTAGAAATTTTTATGAGAGGCGTTTGTAAACCATGTTTTCCGCCAAAATAAAAGCTTGATGCAGTTTGCGTCAAAATAAAAGATCATGTGCTTATCTCTTTCAAGTATAGAAATTGGTACAAAACTAATTATGAAAGTTTCCTTTATTTTTTAGTGCATTTGTTTTACAAAATATGGCTATTACTGTCATAGGATTAATATTATAACTATTATTATGTAGTGTAATGTAAATAGACACTGTAACTAAAAGAGGTTTGAATTTTTCTTTGTTTAATTTGCATACTGAATATGGGTTGGAGCTTTTAATTTTGAACTCTCAAAGTGCACCAGATTGATGAATTTAACATTAAAATGCACAAAATTTTCTTATGGGGGGGCATGCCCCTGAACCCCCATAGAAGGACCGAGGTCTACCCACCACAATTTTACCAAAAATCCTGTAAGAAACACTGGTATTGCTATGCCAATGCAGCTTATAGCTTGTTTTAGGTTTCATCACTGTGGAGTATAGCTCAACTGTATTAATAAATGTCAAATTACTTATTTCATCTGTTAACTCTCACTTGTTCCTATACTCAATCATTACCTGGCATTAGTGGTCTTAAGGAATAGGAGATGGTATGCATATATTTAAGGGCGTGCAAAGATGGGTGGTGTTTATGATCATATAGTGGGCCAGTCTGGGCCAAAATGCCCGGGCCGATTTTTTGTCCCAGTCCAGCCCTGCCTCCGTGTTACAACCTCCGCCTCCGATGCGGACGGGTCTGGGTTCGAGTTCAGACAAAAGTTGTTAATGACATATATTACAGGCACTAGGGGTGCTCAGCATAGCCATCTGTATCTGTAACAATCTCATAATTACTCGTATCTGTATCTGTCTGATAAAACCGGAAGAAGGCGGGGCTTTACCCGGAAGTTCATACAATTACTTGAGAAGACCCTTATGTCTGTGGTTTTACAGCCTATCTGTTTTCTTCGTAGTACTGAACAAATTTGCCTTGTATAACTGATTAAATAATATTTTTTATTAAGATTATAACATTTATTTAAATATCTTCTAACTGTTTGAGCCAATAGCCTCATATAGGCAATGCTATGAAGTGTACTGCGATTGTGCTTCGGGTGACTTGAGTTCGAGTCCCAACTCAGGAGCCTGTCATGATTACAAAAGTTCTAAATAAAACAGTAATAATAATAATAATAATAATAATTTGTTACATTTATATAGCGCTTTTCTGGGTACTCAAATCACTTTACTTAGAAGGGGGGAATCTCCTCAACCACCACCAATGTTAAATAAGCATGTTAAATGCATTAAACAATACATTTCCAGAGGAACTCTGAGTAATGTTAGGACAATCACAACCACAAATAAGAGGAGTCTGACTCTATAAAAAGCTTATAAATGCAAATCTGAACAAACTATAAAGAATACACCTGCATAAATGCCCTCTCAGAGAGAGAGTGAGACAGAGAACTATGTAGCCTATCATATCATACGAAGTTTAAAACATTTAAATAGACATATCAAGTAGTAGAAAATGTACAGGCTATATATCTTAGCTGATTATTAGGCTACTCTTGTCAGTGCTTGTTTGGTTTCTGAGAAACACGCAAAGACGGGACACGACTGTTTGATTTGCATTCAGTTCACACACTCATTATTGTGTAGTGATTTTGGAGGTTAATGTATAATATTGTGCTTTCCCCTGATTTACCTTTTATCCAGCAAACACGAGGAGTGACTGTGTCAGCCTCAGCCGAATATTATTAGGCAGAATTATTTGTTATTCATTTTGAAGCCATTAGCCATGCCTTTCCGAATAAGGTATTTGGCTTTGGGCACACCCCTAACAGGCACCCTCTTATACCCACAGTCGCACTAGCAGTGACGTCTCAGGCTGTCGCCAGCCAATGACATTGTCGCGTTTCAATGGGGGCCCCTTCAAAAAGTTTTGCTTAGGGCCCCTAGAAGTTAATGTAGGACAGGCACTGTACTGCATATTTAACCAGATAATTTTGTTGAAAAATTGTACAATCTTGATTAAAGATTTGTTGTTGTTTTACCAATAAATTCTTGAAGAACACTCACTTGACTTTTTCTGCTGGTTTCCCTGTGTCTTCTTCTATAGCAGTGTAGGTGTCAATTACTTTTGGAATAGAACTTTTGGTGTTTTCAGATACAGATATAGGCTTGACCTTTGGCAGGAACTTTGGGGGTTCTGGTTTGTTTTTCACACTGATCATCACTAAGTATGCCTTTTGCTTGGACACGCTGAAAACCGGTTTACCGCTTCCTCCAAAAAACAAAGATTGACCACTGGCTCCAGAAGCCCCAGATTGACCACTGGCTCCAGAAGCCCCAGATTGACCACTGGCTCCAGAAGCCCCAGATTGACCACTGGCTCCAGAAGCCCCAGATTGACCACTGGCTCCAGAAGCCCCAGATTGACCACTGGCTCCATAAGCCCCAGATTGACCACTGGCTCCAGAAGCCCCCGCTGCACCTCCTCCTCCTGCTCCACTCCCTAGAGGTGCTCCTGGATGAGCTTTGTTTGAAACAACTAGGTTCAGGTTCATATTAGATGCTGACTCGAAGTCAACAGGCTAAAGGAGAGAAAAAAGGGGTTGCACTTTATTTTACAGTATGCGCACTTACGTGTACTTACAGTGTACTTACCTAAGAAAGTACTGGCTAATATAAGGTAAGTACATGGGTTAAGGTTAAGTTTAGGGGTAGGTTCAGGGTTAGTACCTAGTTATTGTAATTACTAATAAGTACATTGTATGTACATGGGGAACAGGACTGTAAAATGAAGTGCTACCGAAAGAAATGCATTTGGTTACTCAATACGAACCATGTAATAAATATATAAATAACATGTGATGTGTACATCACACTAAAACAGCACACCCTTACTACATTTTAGCCTTAATCTCATTGGTTCCGTCACATGAACTTCTTAGAACTGTGTACAAAATAAGCACTGACCTTGTTCAGGTACAAAATACCCATATTTGTCTTCGGATCAGTTTCAATACTGAAACGTCCATCCTCGTTTCCAGAGACTATTTCAAAAATGGCCAACCAATTATCTGTCCTATCTTCATCCATATCCAGTGCCTGGATCCTTAAAACCTCAACGGGTGCCACATTCTCATCAATACTTGCTGAAAACTATAAAACCAGAAAAAACAGTTCACACTCTTTCCCATTACCATCTATTATTAAACATTTTCTTATACTAAAGTTAATAATGAAAAGTCTAAGAGGAATACCTTTGAGAAAAAGGAGTACATTTTAGAATATGAATGCAATGCGCTAGATAGTTAAGCATAAAAAAAAAAAAAAAAAAACTTAACGAGAAACTGTGCATCGTGTTTTATATTCTGGGTTTCATCTGCTTGCCTGTACATAGCACGCATCATCTATAAGGTGTATGCTGAATTTGGTCTTTTAATATCACTGTCTTACAACATTTTAGTGCTTAGTACAAACCTGAAAAAAACATTTGGCTGGCAATGGAGGAAACCCTGGTTTTGCCCTCCAGGTGCATGTACATAAGGGTGTCACATGAGAACTATGAATTGTCTTTGAAATATAGTTAGTGCCGAATGTGATACGCTTAAGTGGCATTTTATTGTATTAATATTATATCTCCAAGTACAGTTTGTTTTAAATATACTATAAAGGTTTAAAGTACACTACAAGTGTACATTCTATGCATTTAAGTGCACTTCCTTTTTCACAAGGGTATGAAGAAAACAACACTAATGTCAGAATTGTGACCTCCTGACTATTTATATTAGCCAATGCATATAGTCACCTCATCCTTCTCCAAAGTAGGAATATTGTCATTAACATCCAGGATGTCTATAGTTACAGAAACTGTAGCAGAATTTCCTTGAGGACCTCCATACATGTCAGCAGCTTGCACCGTAAGAACATAAGAGCTGCGTTCCTGTTTAACAGAATAGGAAATTAATCCATCCAGAAAATGACACATAATCACACATATAAATACCAGTATAACTGAAGCAAATACCTCTCTGTCAAGTGTTGGGTTGTTCACATAGATTGTTCCATTGTCTTTATTCACAGCAAAGAAAAGCTGGCCATTATTTGGCTCTTGTTTGATTAAGGTGTATGCTATTTTACTGTTAAGAGTGTTTTCCTTATCTGCATCTTTGGCCACAACTTGTGTTACAAAGGTTCCTGGAAAGAACACAACAATAAAAAATAAAAAATATATATATTTCAGGTGAAGGATTGGTCATCCCTAATTGCAGGAAATCAGACAATGGTTGACAATGTCAATGCAGATGGCAGGCTCACCAACTGGACACCCCTCATAAACGCTGCTTCGTTCTGGCTTGTTGAAAACTGGTGAGTTATCATTCTGGTCCTCCACGGCGAAGTTTACTTTAATATTATCTTCAGCTATGGTGTTGTTATAGAACCATGCAGTGCCAATAAGCTACAAGATAAAAATAAAACAAGGCTTCTATGACGATAAGACTTTGTTTATGAAAAAAACGTTCTTGTTAACTTGAAAAGGCTGTCTGGAATTTGTCAGAAACCAAGAGCAACTTTTTTAACAACAATAGCAAAAATCTGATGATATTGTTATTTTACCAGTTTTTAGTTTTCCAAAAATGTTTTGAGCTAGATATCTGAAACCAATATACAGTACAAATCCAGTTTTTAACCTTGAAAGTTACTCAGATATATATAGCCCTTGTGACAACTATAGTCTCGGTCTAAAGCATAATACATGACTGTGTACTATATATGCTTTGTATCTTAAATATTGTGTGTTCATTATCCTCACGGTGTAGAATTCTTTCTCCTCACGATCCAGAGGCCGTAAGAGGCGAACCAACCCTTTGCGGTCGTCTACCATGAAATGATTAACAGGGGGCTGGTCAGCTCCTGGACCCTTTAGAGTGTAGCGCAGCTGCATTTCCACGTCCATGTCTGATCGCATCTGAGAAAGATCATATTGCAATAATGCAGGTTAGAATACTGTTACTAAAGATGAGTGTAAATGGTCCTAAAACCCGGAAAGTTTAAAATCACAATTCAATAAAAATTAAAATCATTCATGATTTAAGATTCCTAAATATTGTAACACCCAAACCATATCATCAGTTTGGCATTTTCACCCGAAAAGTTCAATTTTCACAAATTTTATAAACAAACTTGACTGCATTCACCAAGCTTCAACACTGTTAAAAAAAAATTATAAAACAAGAATTTCTTTCATTTCTTTTTAATATCTTTAACCCCTTGTTTTCATAATTTATTAAATTCTTTTTTGTACTATGAACACATTTTGACAAGTAAATTCAAACCAACATTAGTTGGCTAATCCCTCCTGAGTGATAACTTAATCTACACTACATTTTCAAAACTGTAATCCTGTTTTTTATTGTTAGATATATTTTTATGTAATATGTACATCAAATATGTAATATTTTATGTTTTATGAAATTCATTTAATGCGTATTGCTTGAAAATAAGCAAAAATTAAAAAATAATTGGACATGTCCCAAATTTTGGTAACAAGCCTAATTTAAAATGATTGGAAAATAAAACAGGTCATATAATTTAGTTTGTATAGTTTTATTTTCCACTAAAAAATAAAGGTATTGTATTAAAGGTATACCCGTTTCGTGTAAAGTGCTGACAACTGACTGTATGACAGTTTTATCTTTTAATAAAGAAATTGATTTACTGAGTAAGAATACTGAATAACTTGATTAGAACTTGAATAACTGAATATTATTATCGAAGCCGGCATTGTAATATGCAGTACGCGCAACGAGTGGAGAGATTTGCTGTATTGTAAGGTGTTATACCCGGCTGATATAGGGCTCATTGCTGTAGTCCACATTTTCCATTAGCTTTTTAACAGGTACAACCCATTCCCTTTTATGACGCTGCTTCTGTGGAACTTTCCAACAGTCTCCAGTGCTCAGGATCTGTAAAAAAAAAAAAAAAAAACACAAAAAAAACCTTAACACATATGGCCTGGTTTTTAGGTTTAATTGTTATGTTATGTTCTTATATGGTGATAAACAGTTGTGCAGTTTTTTTTTTAGTAATGCAACTTTGTGTATGCAAGAAGTAAAATGTGAGATGGTTCACCTCTTCTTTATGCTAACAACACAACACAGTTTTTTTAAAAAAAGAGCATGACTTTCTTAATCAGCAGTTTTGTCTTGTTTACAGTAAAATATCTTAACATCCTTCAAACAACATATTTTCTATTATTATTCTATTATATCTATTATTATAACATATGTTCTGTTAAGATATTGTGACTTGCAGCTGTGCTTGCATTTTTTTTCTTACCTCATTGGCATATGGTTTAATCATAAAAATCATAATCATAAAAAACAGTGATGTTACAGTCATTACGGAATAGCAATTTGGTATCTGTATAAGCACTGTAAAAACATATATATATATATATATATATATATGTATATATATATATATATATTTTTTTTTTAAGTTGTAAATAAAACAAAGATTACCGTTTTATATGTAGGCCTATACAATTTAAGTTCTTGAAAATTTCATGTGTAATTCAATATGTTACTTGCTGATACTATAGTGATTTTGGAGTGAACATTTTTCTATACCAATTCTTATGTTATTGTTAATATACCAACCTTTTTGAGGTTCAGTTTGTTACTGAATAAAGGCCACAAAATTACTAAATGTAATTTAATTAAAAGCAAATAGGGCTGCGTTTCCCGATACCGTTGTCTCTTAGCGCGCTACGAAGACTCTTAAGGTGTAACTTAACTAAAAGTACCATTTCTAGGCGTGTTCCCCGAACCATACCTTATGAAGGTGCTTATCAATTATGATCTCGTGCAGGGGCTGTTTCACTGCGTTATGTGAGAAAGCATGTTCTTTATAAAAGACGCACTTCAGAAATAGTTGAAATTGCATTTATTAGGACTCATGGGATATTATAAAAAATAATCCAAACTATAATAGCCTATAGGTAATAGCCTAGCCAACACATTATTAAATTGTATCATATATTGCTGCCATAATAACCATTTCAAATGTTTACGTGCTTACTTCTCTTTCCCGTTTTTGTTCGCTGAGGTGGAGCTGCGATGAAATATTGTTCTTGGAAATACGTTCCAGCATTTCAGTAATGATTTTTGTATTACAAGATCAATTTCTTTTTTCGGCAAATTGTAACAAATGTGTTATGCAATAAAAATAATAATTAAAAAAAATAGATGAATATCATTAAATAAATAAATAAAAATAATAATAATCTTACGTACGGTGCTCGGCAGTGATCAAAAAGAATTTAAACAGTGGATTTTGAATCTCTTCTTGTAAACTCAGAGATGTGGATTCAGACGGCAATTAAATTACCACACGACCTGTTTGTCAAAAAAAAGTAGGTAGGCTACCAATTTGGCCAGGGATTTTTACGCGGGTTGGGTGAGAAAAAACACTGATATTATGGATTCGGATGGCACTAAAATCACCGACTTACCCCTTTAAATATTTAAAATACCGTACAAGCCCATGAGAAACAATTAGTGTCCGAATATGACTACTTAACTGACAGTAGCCTATGCTTTCACTGCCCTTTAAAAGCGCTCTTTAATTATATATATATATATATATATATATATATTTAGGGCTGTCAAAAGATTAATCGCGATTAATCGCATCCAAAATAAAAGTTTGTGTTAAAATAATATATGTGTGTGTACTGTGTATAATTAAATTTGTATATATAAATACACACACATGCTTGTATATATTTAAAAAATGTGTAATTTGTATATAAAAAATATATATATTTATATATAATATAAATTATATATAAATATATACAGTATATGTATGCAAATATTTCTTAAATATATACATGCATGTGTGTGTATTTATATATACAAAATAATTATACAGAGTACACACACATATATTATGTAAACACAAACTTTTAATTTGGATGCGATTAATCGCGATTAATCTTTTGACAGCCCTAATATATATATATATATATATATATATATATATATATATATATATATATATATATACTGTATATACTGTGTGTGTGTGTATATATATATATATATATATATATATATATATATATATATATATATATATATATATATATATATATAAAAAAATTAAAAACTAACAACAATCAGTGTAGGCTAATGACAATTTTATTCTTTCCGTGAAAACACTTGAATTAGCCTAATTGAACACTGTCTGGGTGTATTAAAACTTCAGAATTCTATGCGTATAGACCTGCAACAGTGATAAGCTAATAGAGTGGTCCAGACCAACCTTCCGAACGTATGACTTACAGAAGGTATACTTAACTAAGAACGTTTCGGGAAACACGTATTATCGAGAAGGTAGCCTACAGCTTAAGGTGTAACTTAAGAACGACGTATAGCGTTAAGAAGGTTTTGGGAAACGCAGCCCAGAATAGTGCTTCTTTCCCTTATAAATATAGAGTATACTAAAGTATACAGGGATTCATACCTTTTAGTTACAATTGCTTTGTTAGATATAATACACATTTTCAGTATTACGTACTTTTCTACTTAAACTAAAAAGCATATTTGACAATACATTTAGGCCTGCATGTATTGTTTGTCTTTTAAAACATGATGGTAACATTTTACAAAAAAATGGTCCCATTAGTTTAGGTTAGTTAATGCATTAATTAACAATGCTCAATACATTTGTTACAGTAGTTATTATCCTTTGTTACTGTTAGTTAACTGTTCGTTGTTAGTTCATGTTAGCGCACGGTTCATGTTAGTTTATGTTGGCACAATATTTAGGTTTTAACAGCAGCATGTATGCCTTTTCTGTTAAATATTAACAGTGCAGTTTTTCTTCTCAGGTAAATTGATCTGGTTTTGGTACTATTTAGATATTTTTATTGGAAAACAAGACAGAAATACTGTTGCACTTTATTTTAAGGCGTTAATATATATTAGTTACAATGTAATTATACATTTAAGTACTGAATAATATAAATTAACAACATGCACTGACTATAGGGTCAGGGTTAAGGTTTGGTTTGGGGTTAGTTGTATGTAATTATGCATAATTTATTGTTATTACAATAGTTAGTACATGTAACGTGTAACAAATAAAGTGTTACCAAAAATACTGATTAAGACAATGCTTTTCACTGCAGGATATTTAATCACATCGCATCTGACAACCTTTCACAACATCCTCAATTGGTCCATTGTTTTCAAATAAATAAGGAAGAAAAAAACAGCGTTTAATGGTTGCATCCATCTCTTTTTACATACCTGCGCTGTGAGAAGCAGCAGCAATGTCTGAGCCAACAAAGAGTGAGGGAGCATCTTCTAGGAGAACTGAAAGAAATCTGTCAATGTCAAGAGTGTCGTCAATGGCTTTTCAAACTGCATGCGCAGTGTTCTTTTGCAATATATAAGGCTCAAACCATATTTTGGCACGCCCCAAAATGAATGCCTCATCACATGTGTCTCTTTCAACCTGGGAAGGTTGAGGAATGATATGGTAATTATGATAGAGTGAAACTCTGTTCCTGCCTAAAGTGAAGGAAAGAACACCATAAAGCCCTTTAAATGAATTATTTTTCTAGTTTTACTAAGTTACATCACAAGAAACGTGTGGAATTGTTCATTAAAAGTTTGGTTGTTTTGAAAGTTTGTATTAAGTAATGAATGAAATATATTAAACTGAAAGTAAAACATTTGTTGTTACATGGCATCAGTCCAGTTCAAAGGAATTAGCAGGAGGGGTTAAAATGGAACCACGTAACATGTTTTTTTAGTCAGAATAGCTACAGGGTTTTAATTATTTATTGTTTGTGTTTGCGGCCTAACGTGAGTAATGTCAGTTCATATAGCCTAAAGAACATTGAACCATATATGTCATTGACTTCTGAAGAAACACACCTTAGATAATTATTTTTTACTAAGGAAAAGGCCATTAAAAATGTCGTCAGTCTTTGATTTGGTTCGCATAAATTACTCACATCAGTTCAAACCTGTTTGCTTTAAGTAGCAGTTCCTTATGAAGTTACCAGCCACTGACAATTTATTGAATTTTTATTTAAACATTTATTTACTCGTCAAAGTCAGTTGTTTTTCAACCACTTGCTAAAATCATGAAGGCCACCCCTAGCCCTCTTGCGGTATTCGGCCGATAAATTTAACATTTTGAAATTTTAAAAATCGTAGCTTCATCGGAATGGTACGTGTCATGATCTCGGTGCTGTGTCTTTTGTTTTGAATGGACTTTTATGTTGAAGTGTATTCTCTGTTCTCATTGTTTCAGTGTTCTCTTCCTGTTTGCTTTATATCTCTTCTTGTTGTCCTATTAGTTGTTATAGTTACTATCATTAGTTGGCAAAAATTCAACCACAATGCAGTAAAAGAGTGGACAGCAAGGAAGGGGTTACATTCTAAAACATCAAGAGTGCAAAACAGACACACCCACCAACACCCACACCCACACACACACACACACACACACACACACACACAAGAACTGGTAGGGCTATTATCATACAGCAAAAATGAGTCAGAAGACTGAAATGAGAGGTTCAGATTACATCAGATCCAGATGAATTAAGCTGTTATAAAGCATTCATTTTTGTTACGTTTATTGAATTGTAATGTTACGTGTAACAAAATGCTTTCTCTGTATTCAGGTTTGACTGTAGTAATAATGCAAAAACTTGTGCACTTCAAATCAAAATGTCAAAAAATATATGTAAACCTTGACAAAAAGTAGTATTTGAGAATTTCTAAAATATACATTCAAATCCACAACTTAAAGGAGAACTCCGGTCAATTTTAACATTGAGCTCATTTTTTTGTACATTTGGAGTGCTGTCAATACAGAGAACAACTACAAAAATCGGTGTTGCCTACACCGAGTTATTCTATTTTTAAAATTTGCACCCTGTTGACTTCAATGGGGCAAGTACTAAACCTGCTTTTAGGCTCTTAACATCCTTGATGTGTCATTACAAGTGCACAGAAAATGTGAGTGATTCCTTCTGAGTGAACACGAGTGAATGTGACTGCAGTAGATGTGAAAGATATGTATAAAAATGATGTTATTTAAGCCAGCGCAAATACCTGTTTACATCCTGTTTTTCGGTTGAAGTCCAAAGTAGTCGATTGCCGAGTTCACGCGCGTGATCATTGGTAACTAAACCTATGCGCGTGAACTCGGCAATCGACTAGTACTTGCCCTATTGAAGTCAACAGGGTGCAAATTTTAAAAATAGAATAACTCGGTGTAGGAAACACCGATTTTTGTCGTTGTTCTCTGTATTGACAGCACTCCAAATGTACAAAAAAATGAGCTCAATGTTAAAATTGACCGGAGTTCTCCTTTAAAAGTAAGTAATTTTGTCTTAAAACTACTAGGGAATTCACTAGGGAAAAGTTTCATTTTCAGGTGTCCGGTCAGGTCAGGTCGAAGTGACTCCCAAATGAGGACCACTAGAGTGACCTTTGACTCCGTCATGTTGATAGATATTTCAAAGGGCTTTCTGTCATTTAAAAAAATATTGGGCTATCAAAAAAGAGGATAAAACTACGTTAAAGTGCCTAAACGAATCCAGATTTGGTTCATTAACCCTCTGGGCCCTAAAGGTATTTTAGGGCCCTGAAGAAGTTTTGACATGCTCTGACATTTGTGCTTTTTTCGGTTGCTTAAAAACATATTAATGGTATAAGAAAGTCTTCCAATGGTTTGGAAAAGATGGCCACAAGAGAGTAGTATCTATGTTATCTGAACAGAGAGCAGTGGACTTGCCTCAGATATTCTTTGATATCAACGTCACATTAAAATACCATGTGATTACTTTTCTGATGGATAACTTTTTTTTTTTATTCACTCATTCAGTCAAACTGACAGATACAGAATATTTGTAGCACAGCCTTATTAATTTGATATGATTTGTTTCAGTTCTTTTGAGTGGCAGTTCCCAAAACCAGCACCCATATTTTAAAACGATTGTTCGGAAAAATGTGGATATTTCAAGTTGTCTCTGTGTCCATATGTTGTTCCTGCCAAATGAAACAAAACTGGCCAACTGAATTCTCTGAGACCAAACTTGTACAGTTCAGTTTTGCTGCAGGAATGTTTTGGTTGACATTTGCCCACGGACAGATATAACATTACACTGGATGACATAAAAATGACGGTTTATTGTATTTTGGTAGTCTTTTACAGTCAAACATATCAAACATTTATAAAAATTACCATTAAAAAAAAAAAAGTTCTAAACAGCCTTATGCTGCTTTACAATATATTTTATTGACCCCTGAAAAATGTTCCACTGTCGAAACCACTTCCATATTTTCCCATTACTATGTAGCTATGAGTCCATTTCTGGGAAAGTTGTAACCCACTGCCCATTTTTGGGTAGCAAACCAGAGCTGTCAATAGAAAAATCCCAGCACCGCAACTGTAGTATATATATATATATATATTACTTTTTTAGCATTTAATTCCTACTATTGCTCAAAGGAAATGTGCTTCAGTTATTGTATAGCTAAATACAAATGTTTTGAAATTTTTTTTTTTTTTTTTTTTACAAATATATGACTCTTTTACATAGCATTCATTTCATACACATATGCATTATTGCTTGGAATGTGTGTTTGGTCTTTGTATTTAAATGCACTGCAAATGAAAACCACAAGCTTCTAAACTAGCTTCTTTTTGTTTACAAGTGACTAAAAGTGGAATGAAGAATATTGTAAAAATGCAAACATACTCTGATCTATCCTATAAACACCTTCCCAAAACATACAATGTAGTTCACCTGATGCCAAAAGTGATTTATTAATCGTCTTTTCCAGCTCTGTAAATTTCAGGATACTAAAAAAAATCTGCCCTTCTGGCTTGGCTGATTTCTGCATTTAATAGGTGTTTCCTGTACATCTGCTCATTACTAAAATAGTTTTGAGCTGAATTTGAATAAACTGCACTGGAATGGCCTCAGGGCAACCAGAACTGCATAGTATTGGCAAATAATAGTCTTTACAGAACACACACACTGAATGCAAACATGCAGTAACATGTCACAAATATGCAACAAAAGAAGGGAGGGAAAATTCATGTATAATGCACAACAAATACAAAGAATTAAACTCAAGGGCATTAAAACCAGTTTTTCAAGCATTAATTTGCATATTCTCCATGACCTAACATGTTGACAACATGATACTCTAATGATTTGCATGCATGAGCTAAAAAATTGCTTTTCAAGACTTTTTACGGCTTTCTAAACCCTCTAACACTTTCACAACTGTACACGTACTGTATGAGTGTTGCACTGTTACTTGATACTTTGTGTTGTCATAACCTTTCTCTCCTGGACAACAACTTTATGCGATGATGGATTTTGGTTAATCTGGACAGATGACCCACCGATTCCAGCGTTACCAATGATGGACTCTGTGGTGGACACCATGCCCCTTTGAAGACTCCCCTGGAGCGTACCTGATCCCCCTTTATTCTCCATATAATAGACATTTTGAGATCCACCATGAGTGGAAACACCTTTTTTGAGGGACCCCTGAATCACCTGGCCCCCTTGTCCTTCCACGACCATCAGGCCCTGAGATCCAGCAAGTGTCCCCTGAAGGACTTGACCGCTTGAGGCTCCCCCATCCACCAAAAACAATTGTGATCCAGACATATTACTTGTGTGCAGCATTCCGGTGTTGAGAGCCTGAGCAGAACCACCCCTGTCCAAAAGCACCATTCTCTCACCACGATTCAGGGTATTCGCCGCTATATTGGTGCCCTGGACTACAACCCCCTCGGCTACTGGGCCACTGTTCAGCACGTACATGTTCTGTCCGACTCCCATGGTGGGCCTTTCAGTGAGCAGTACAGTGCTGGGCTGTGGCTCGACCATGTAGTACATTTGCTGCGGTTGCACCACGTAGGTTGGAGCCGGCTGGACACTCGTAATCACTGTGGGCCGGTTGTCTGTGACAAGCACGTTCTCCACAAGACAAGATGATGTCGCAGCCATGTTGGAAGTTATATTCATTGAATTTGTAGATAGATCTCTGTTAGTGGCTATATTCCCTGTATTTATAACATTGGTTGTTGTAGATGCCACCTCGGTACGGTCCACGACGGGTTTAGGAGCGGGAGGAAGAGGAGCGGGGACCTCAGTCTTTCTACCTCCGCATATTTCAGCGAGTGTGGTGAACTTTGGCCCCAGGTCATTCAGAAACTCTAGGTCATTGTTATCTTCGAGTATGCTGCAGCAGCCAACAGAACCAACAGGGGAGCCCTTCCCCTCATAACCATACACCATGGGTTCATTCTTAGCAAATCCATCCTCAAATCCTCGGCTTTTCTGTAACACACATAGAGCAATTCATATATGTGATCCACATAGATCAGACAGACAGACAGACAGACAGACAGACAGACAGACAGACAGACAGACAGACAGACAGACAGACAGATAGATAGATAGATAGATAGATAGATAGATAGATAGATAGATAAACACGTATATTGATTGTTTACATTATCCAGTAGGTATATTTTACCTGTGAATAGTATTCACCCAGGAACGCTTCTGACACGGCCATATCGTCAAAATCTCCAGCCACTTCTCTACTCAAAAGGGTCTCATTTCTCCTAATCGAGTCCATGTAGCCCATACCCATTTCATTGTAGCCACGACCACCAGATATAGAATTGGAATCCATGTAGCCTACTGCTGTTCCACCTGAACGACCACCTGAAAACTGCATAGCACCCACACCTTTGGATATAAACCCAATCATCGGACCATCAATATTGTCAGGTACGGGAACATCCTGTCAGAGACAAAATGGTTTGATTTATTTAGCTTTGTGACAAAAATAGCATCTCAATCCTGATAAAATATCACACCTGTTATGTAATTCAATAAGAAGTTCAAATTTCTTACCCTGTCCTCTCCCTGGCCCTCAGTATGGTAAGAGATGAGATGCTCTTTAGTGTCATAGGGCATGTCTGTAAAAGCTCCTGCCATCCCAGCAGCTCCACACTGACAGAGCAGCAACAGGAGTGGGATGACTGTAATAGCGGAGAAATACAGCATTTATTTCAGCACCATAATAACTATAAATTATAATCTCTCTGTGAACT
This sequence comes from Scardinius erythrophthalmus, assembly GCF_964197995.2. Taxonomy (NCBI): domain Eukaryota; kingdom Metazoa; phylum Chordata; class Actinopteri; order Cypriniformes; family Leuciscidae; genus Scardinius; species Scardinius erythrophthalmus. Next base: position 25,024 of record NW_028296070.1, read on the forward strand.
TGGTTACTTACGCAATAATGCAAGCAAACCAAGGAAGAGCAGGCCAATTCCAGCAGCTCCAAACGTTGACCCCTTCTTAAGCATTCCTGTTCCAGTTCGGTCACAACCCCCCTGGGTTGTACAGGTGCACACTTTCACCACTATTTTCTGAGGTTCTGGACATCCCAACCCCTGCTGGTCCTTAACATCCACCGTCAGCTCATGTTCTCCCGGCCACAGCTTTTCATGGGTCCTGAAGATGGAAGTGGTATCTGATGAGGAGAAGAACAGCAGATCTCAAACACAGAGTCAGTAATAACATCCCGATTAATGACAAGTACTTAATATGTTTGACTTCTTACAACACAAAATACCTAAAACAGTTAAGACTATTTGTTAGAAATACTGTAGTTAAATACCTAAAAAACATTTAGACAAAGACCCCACAGTGGCGATAGATAGATAGATAGATAGATAGATAGATACCCAGGTGAAAATAAAGTGTACTTGAGTGCACTAAAAAAAACACTTAAATACAAGAAAGTACATTTGTAGTACATTCCTATTTTTTGTGCTAAAGAAAAGTTTAAAAATTATACACTATAAATACACTAATTAAAAGTATATTTTTACTTAAGTAGTACTTAAGTGTAATTGCAAAAGTATACTAAATAACATTGATATTTTAAATGTATTTTTAGTGCATAAGAAAAAAGATATACTATTGAAAAAATACACAGAAGTGTTTTATTAGTGTATTTCTTACAAGTAAATTTTTAACACATTAAAAATAGTTCATTGTTAGTGCACTTTTAGAAAGCTATTATAAGTTTAAATTAAATTGATTTTACTTAAAATATATTCAAAATGTAATAGTCAAAAATTAAATTTTCCCAAAAGTAGTATTTAAGTACACTTTATAAAAATAAACTAAATATTACTAATTCTTTAAATTGATTTTAAGTGTATAAGGTACTCCCAGGTGAAAAAGACATAGTATTAAATGTATTAAAAATATACTTGAAATACAAATAGTATAATACATTTGTATTACCAACATGCTTATTTGAAGTGCATAAAAAATACATTGAATTGTATTTTAATATATTTCTAAAAAGTATACTAGAAATACATTGGTAATAAATATATGCTTAATTATACTTTAAATAATTATGCTAAACACAAGCATAATTTTAATATATTTCTAACAAATGCACTACAAGTACATTGGTAATAAATATATGATTAATTATACTTTCAATAAATATGCTAAACACAGGCATACTTTTAATATATTTCTAATAAAAAGCACTACAAGTACATTGTTAATAAATATGCTTAGTTAAATTTTTAAGAAATATGCTAACACAATCTACCATTTGTGTGAAGTTTTAGTGTATTTAAAGAAAACATACTTATGTTGCTCTTAATTAAAGTACATTTGTGTAACTTGTGTAAGAACATAGCTAAATCTAAAATATTAAAATGGTTAATCTAAAATATAAAAAGCTTTTAATGTGTTTAAAGTACTTTAAACACTTAGGCCTACTGCAATATATTTGTAATATTTATCATTTTACCATTTTAATATTTTAGATTTTTTTGTATAATGTACCAACTTCTAATGTATTATAAACATTTGTCAACTATTATTGAGCATTGCAATAAGCACTTAAAATGAATGTTGTTCACTTTTACTTGTTTGTAGGCTACTTGTAAAGGGCTGTTGTCCATTACATGATATGTTTTTACTACTGAAATTCCCACATGGATATCAACATCATATTATTTTAAATGCATCAGATACATTTTCCAAATATGTTTAAATGTTGTCCAAAAATATGTTGTACTTGTTTGAATTTGAAAAACGCTAATAACACACGTGACTAATCCTGATTGGTTCCAGCTGTTGAACGTCTGTGATTGGTTCTGGTGTAATTATGAGCTCACACCTCACTCAGAGCTTGCTGATGGCTGTGCGTTCATTGAATGTGATTATATTTCGGCGTCGCGTCGCGTGTAGTTAGGACACGGTGTAATAATTCAGACATAGAAGTCTAAATTCAAACTAGAGCGATCGTGTTTCTTTAGAGGACTTGGAGGAAACCACGCGATTCATATGGATTAGGTGAGTTTTTTTGCGATTAACCTTTTCAAACGTGAAGGTTTCATTAGTCTACGATATTTCAGTTTTTATTTCTAAGATTAACGGAATTCTTAAATGTTTTGCAACTAATGAGTGATCATGACAGTATTTAGATTTTTTTTCTAACGTTAATAGAAAAAGTAACTGTTAGTGTTGTTTTTATTTTTTCCAAGTCGAATCTCGAAGAGATGAAGATACTGCTATCAGAAGTTACTGGTAAGTTTTAGTTGCTGTTTGCATAAATAAATAGCTCACTGTTTAGTTTAATTTGTGTTCATTCATGTAAAAATCTATTTAATTGTTTTTTTGGGACAGCTGCAAGTCACTTGTCATGGCTTACAATATTTTGCACTACTTCTAATTTCCTTAACTCTTTGAAGAGTTTGAGAGTTTGTGTTTCTGCACATAACTTTTTTTTTTTGCTCTCAAAGTCAAAGGGGGCTGACTAAAACAAGATTAGCATTTGTTGTACATTTTAATTATTATTCTTGTTGGCTGCGTATACTTTTTCAGTTAAACGGTTAGCCTAAATTGCCCTTTTTTGCTGTGATACAGTGACATATGTAGACTTAACAGTTGTTCAAGAGCTATTTTATTAACTCCTTTTCTTAATAAACATGTTATATTAAATGTCTACTGTTAAAATATATGAACTAAGCATTACATGCTATGTTAAAGAATTCCATTTTTACTAGGTGAAAAAGACTTACTATTAAATGTAATAAATATGTACTTAAGTATGTTTTTAGTACAAAACAAATATACTTTAATGCATTTATAATACATTTAACAGTATGTCTTTTTCACCTTGTATGTACAACAGAGGGAAATGTCAAAACGTCATACTGTGTTGTAATAAAAAGCGTCTAGGTTACGACCTCTGTTCCCTGAGAACAGGGAATGAGACACTGCATTGATGATGCTATGGGGAACACCCTCCATGTGAACCGGTGTTTGAAAAGCTGTACAATCTCGGCAATAGAATTTGACTGGCGACAGCCTATGACACGACTAGTGCGACTCAGAAGAATTAAAGAGGCGCCTAGAGAACATTGTTCCCCAATAGCATCATCGAAGCAGTGCAAGTTCCCTTTTGAAAGGGAAGAGTTACTTTTTTAACAGAGGTTAATTTTGCTTTAATATAAAAATAAACTCCTCTTTTTCCCCTTTCACAGACACTGTGATCAGACAATTTCCTACACGTCTGAGGTGCGAGCACTGATTCGAAGGAAATGCAACAATAAGGCAAACTCAAAGACCAATCAGTAACAGTACTGTAACTGTTTGCAGCTATTAATGATTGCACTTTATTGACTAGTTAGGTTTATTGAAGTTATTTTTTTTGTTGTTGTTTATAATACCTCTGCAGATCACTGTATTTTGTTAATGTATTTTTTTTACAGTTTACATATGCTGCTGTACTGGTGTACACTGGGTAATACATTAAAGTTTACTAGCTTTCAAAGTGTGTTTTATACAATTTTTTTATGTGTGTTTTAATACACCATTAACATATTTAATTGTTTTATAAAGGTACTGTTCACAGTATTAAAACATATTTGAAATGATTTACTATATAAAAAAATGTGAGCAATACATAAATATGATTTGTATATATTATATATTCTTAAATTTTAAATAATTTAAGTGTATTTAAAATGCAATAAAGATGGGTTCAATTGTACTAAAAGGGGTAACAAAATAAAATAAATTAAAGCCTAAATAGTATGTTAAAAGCGTATTTTAGTTCATCTTCAGTGTGTCTCAAAATAGCACAATTGAGTACACTAAGATGATCTTAAGTTTATATTAAGCAGTACTAAAGGTAAGCTTTTAGTATATTAAGTGCAAAATAAGTATGTCGAAAATAGAGCACTTTAAGTACATTATGGAAGTGTATTATGGAAGTGTAATAAAATGTATTTTAGTGCACTTTTTTTAATCTAGGAATACATTATAAGTATAATTTGTATATAATTACAAATTATTATTATTATAATTTAAATAGTTTATTATTGTATTTAAAGATGGTTTCAATTATACTAAAACTGGTAACGAAATACATTTGTTGAAAATATGAAATAGTATATTAAAAATACACTTCAGTTTATCTTCAGTGTGTCTCAAAATAGCACAATTGAGTACACTAAGATGATCTTAAGTTTATATTAAGCAGTACTAAAGGTAAGCTTTTAGTATATTAAGTGCAAAATAAGTGTGTTGAAAATAGAGCACTTTAAGTACATTATGGAAGTGTATTATGGAAGTGTAATAAAATGTATTTTAGTGCACTTTTTTAATCTAGGAATACATTCTAAGTATAATTTGTATATAATTTAATATTATTATTATTATAATTTAAATAGTTTATTATTGTATTTAAAGATGATTTCAATTATACTTAAAGTGGTAACAAAATACATTTTTTAAAAATATGAAATAGTATATTAAAAATACACTTAAATTCATCTTCAGTGTGTCTCAAAAAAGCACAATTGAGTACACTAAGATGATTTTAAGTTTATATTAAGCAGTACTAAAGATGAGCTTTTAGTATATTAAGTGCAAAATAAGTGTGTCGAAAATAGAGCACTTTAAGTACATTATGAAAGTGTATTATGGAAGTGTACTAAGTGCACTTAAATAAAATGTATTTTAGTGCACTTTTTTTTCACCTGGGTAGATAGATAGATAGATAGATAGATAGATAGATAGATAGATAGATAGATAGATAGATAGATAGATAGATAGATAGATAGATAGATAGATAGATAGATAGATAGATAGATAGATAGATAGATAGATAGATAGATAGATAGATAGATAGATAGATAGATAGATAGATAGATAGATAGATAGATAGATAGATAGATAGATAGATAGATAGATGATGTGTACCATTTAAATGCTCAATTGTCCATTTCCCCTTAGTTCCTTCTGGGACAACATTGAAGGTGAATGGAGCTCCATTGGGTGGTGCATCATCATCCACTGCAGTGACTAAGACCGCATCCTTATCAGTACAAAGTGTCTGGACATTGCTTGTCAAAGTGGGGCAGTGGTCATTAAAATCCTCTACCTGGATGGCAATGGTACCTGTTGCCGTCTTAGCAGGCAAGTCTATAAGAGACAAAAAAAAACAAAAACATCTTTTTAAAAACAATTATATATTTATATAGACATTATAAAAATAAGATAAATAATAATAAACAAATATAAATAACTGTTGTCGAGAAAGAACAACTGTGTTTTAAAAAATGACAAAACATTTAAAAAAAAAGAAAAATATAGCACAAAAATTAGAGAATATACAGTAAATTGCTATATTAAATGAAATATAAAGTAATGTTAATTGGTATTTTACAATATAACTTGCAGATGGTTACAGTACTTCCAAACATCACTGACTCAGTAACTATTGCTGATAAATGTGAAGATGCTGCCATCTTCAGGACATGTTATGTATCTGCAATATCATGTGGTCATTATATTAAACAATATGCCACACTGGAAGTGTGATTTGTCAATAAGTTATTGAAGTATACTATCATATATTTTTGCAACAGTTCAAAAATACTTTTTATTTAATAGGCTAAATACTAAAACATTAGAACAGCTGGAAAATCCACATCCTTATAAAACAAAGATTAAAAAGTTTTCTCCTTTCTCTGGAACTTGCCTTGAGTTACGCAGTAAATGGTGCCGTAGTAGGTGCCGTTAACTAGATACTTGGACTCGCGGTCAGGAGCCTTGTTCATTCGAATGGCCCCTGTAGTCTCATCGATGCTCAGCCAGTTATCTGGGTCAGATGCTTTAATATACCTATAGGAAAAGTGAACATAGTTCAGGCTCATTTATCATTGATTTAAA
>NW_028296069.1:0-30977 GCF_964197995.2 Scardinius erythrophthalmus
TGACCATATGAATTACCCGTAGTTCAAGCCAGGGTGCTCTTAAATGTGACGTAACAGATCCATCACTGAGGCAGTAGCACTTTAGTTCAAGAACCAGCGTGGAGCGAGTGTCTTTTTTTCTTCCACTTTAATACAAATTATATCTAGAAAAAAAATGCACGAATATCAGAAGGTATGTTGAAAGATACAGTACAACTTAACGAAATCCGTATCAAGACTCATGTAATCACTCAGTCCGTTTCAACCGCGGAAAAAAGCCAAAACAGCTTGTAAACAATATCACTTAATGTTGCATTTACCTCATGAAAGTTATCCAGTGTTCACAGTTTGTTAGTTAGCTAGCTATAAAAACACTAGAGAAAAGCTTATTTACTGTTAATTATATATTTATGTTTGAATAAATTTGCCATGAAGAAGTGTTTATAGGGGTCATATAATGGTAAATGCACTTTTACAAGTTGATTGTACTGAAATGTGTGTTGGCAGTGCCTGTACACAACCATCATAAAATGATAAAAATCCATCCAGTGTTTTTTTTTTAATCTTCTTATAAGTTTTCCCCCATCTCAAAATTGACACCCCTCCAACGATTGTTGATTGACAGCAGCGTTTCAACACAGACCCACCCTCGCTCGTGAGCGAGCTGTCAATCATAGTCCGTGCGGACCAGCGCTGTCATTGTTGATACGCTGGAGCACTGTCTAGGAGCAGAATGGCGTCTAAGCGATTGTGGTGTTCTGTTCTTGGGTGTAATAAGGAACACTGCAGTCATTTTGATGTTCCTAAATCCGAACCGCTGAAGACGCAGTGGCTGAGTTTGTTTTCAAAGGGGAATATTCCCCACGATCAACGTCAATGCTGTCATGTTTGCGCGAATCATTTCACACACCAGTCTGCTTTACAAACGAGGGTCAGTAAAGCTGGTTTTGCTAAGCTGCTGCTCCTGAAAAAAGGATCAGTACCAATTATTCGTGTTCCTTCTGCACCTCCATAGAAGAAGTGAGTGTAAAGTTTTATTAACCTTTATATTAATATTTATATTAATATTTGCAAATCGCTTGCTGCACGCTTCACGATGAATGCGGCTGTTTACACTAAGGGTACATTACAGCATGTTTTCTATGTACGACATTCTCAATATAATTCATAATCCCACGTTCATAATGAACAACGCGTTATGGTTATTGTGTTATTAAAAACGGTGTACGCACAGAACAGAGGGGCGGGGTGAGCAAAGCTCATTATCATTTAAAGACACATGCACTTAAACGGCGTGCTGAAAACAGAGCTGTTTTTGACCAGGTAAAATGAGTGTTTTCTTACAATACTAATGAGAATTTTTAATTGAAGTATATTACAAACTTTAATTTAGATATATATGTATATATAAAATCATGCTGCCCTAATCTGAAGTCACATAGATCACCTTTATTGTTCTGTCTGCTGATCCAGTTACAAACCACTGGTTTCCAGGCTCCACTGCTATAGATCTCACCCAGCCCAGATGGCCACTGATGACCTGAGAGACAACCAGAGAAGAACATCATTACCAATGAAACACCATCACTGTAAACTGCCCTTTTGGACCTGTGCGATAATGGTCTTTAAAAATGAATCCACAGACATATAACATAACATGAAGCACAAAGACAAATTTTCTATGCACGAGTACTCAGGCGTGATATGAACAAACATGCTGATTAACTCCTGGAGGGAGACAAAGCACTTACTCTGTACAGTTTCCATGGTGGATGCCACTGAGGTTTGGGCATGGTAGGAGCCTTTCTTGGCACCAGGCCAGAACTCTTTGTGCCTCCTTCCATAAGAGACTGCAACAGGAAAAAGGAAAAGCTGATGTTTCATCTTTGAAAAACTGTGCAACCATCTACATACTGACATACAAAATATATATTTTTTAGGTATTATTTTATTATTTTTTAGGTTTAGGTAGCCTACTAAAATACACATGGATAAGGTCAGTCATCTCTCATTCATGAAATGACATTGGAATCAAGGAAACAAGCTTTCAAGAAACAAACAGAATTGAGTGGATGGAAGGTGCTTCTGATTTTAAAATCTATTATTAAAATCAAGTTCAGTAACTGACAAAACTAATTAAAGCACCTAAAAATTACTAAAACTTTTAAATGAAAACTGAAAATACAAATATGAAAGGTGGTGCTCACCAGTGCGTGTTGTGGGGGGTGAGATCTCTCTGCACCTCCTGCATGTCTGTGGATATCTGCCACACTGGCTGCAGTTCGACTGGCTTCCTGCCTACAAAGCAAAGAAAAATAAACATCTCAAAAACCTAATTTGCACTTTAATTTGTTTCAAAATGATCAAACAAGTGAACAGCACTAAATACAGGAGTAGAACAAGGTCCAAAATGTTTGCAATTGAAACACAAACCACATTCCTAGATATTCAAAAACCCATGCGATTACATCACAATTACAGTGAAAACGCTAAAGCACCCTTTAAGGGATTTTGTGTTTATCTTGAATTATCCACATGTAAATTCACTTTTATCCGTTTAGTGGATAGGCTGTGGATAGAAACTGAAACATCTTGTTTACATTTTCTTTTTAAATCAAGAACAGAGTAGGGGTCCAGTATTAACCAAAATACAACCAAAATCATGATATTGCTAAGTGCAATTATTAAATCACAAACGCTGCCATTTAAAAATACATGTACTGCTTGTTTGATAGTGAAGCACGGCACCATGCTCTTTTACGCACGAACAGCTCATGATCCAGTATTTTTAATAGGAGTGCAATGGATCACAAAACACAAGGATCATATTACATTTTTGAGTCATGGATCAGCAAAATAAACAACAACAAAAAAACACTTTTCTATTCTTTACTTAAAGAAAACACTAAGTTCTTCGAAACCATAGCAAAAACTACAAGCCTAACTAATAAATTTCAAACATTATTAAAGGCAAGTATACAGTCAGTAATAAATTAAGAACAAATAAACAAATTACAAGCATAGATAATTGGCAGGTGTAGCAAAAAGTTTGTTTTAGGCCCTGGAGATGGGTATTTTGAGAAATGGTGTGCATGTGTTTGTTCAAGCCATGGAAGCGCAAATAAGCAACACTCTCAATGCGCTACTCTCGTTGCCCGGCTCAGACCTGAAGTGCGTGCACGCAAAGCCGCCTTTCAGACAGCATGTGATTGCAAAATCAGTTCTCTTTCAAGGTCAAAGGAGTAAACTCCTTAAGTATACCTGGGCCTTTAGAAGAAAATGAGAGATTGTAGTGTGAAGTACTGGCATTTAGCTTAGTACCTAGCTTGAGAAGGAGGAAGAGCCAAAGCCATGGAGTGAACACCTGCTTCACTGGGCATCTTCTGCATCTGTGTGTCTGCAGTGAGGGCCACTCCTGAAAACATTAGAAAAAAAAATTTAAAAAAATAAAAATTTGATTAGGCCTCGGAAGAAAATACAGTGTAAAATGTTCAGCATCTAGGTTCTCAATCTTAAAGGAAAGGACATTGAAAACCTCAAGTCTTACCTGGAGCAGATGGGTATGCATGAGTTCCTGTCACCAAGTAATCTGGACTAGTATCTGCATTAATAAAAGTAAAAATTACAGTAAATTGAATCGATGTTGCTGATTTCACTAACAAACCTTTTGAGAGCTTCAAATCACAAAAAATAAACATTAATACAACAAAGGCCAAAAAGAAAGAGACGTACCAGGCAGTGGGTATTCCGGCTGGCCATATGAGTCAGAGGCATGGAGTGGCCCTTTGTCTCTGCCCTCTTTCAGCACAGGCATGTCTAACACAGGTCTGTACTCAGTTTTCATCTTCACTGCCATCTTCATTTTAAAGCTAAAGACATTTAAGGAACAAGTAATATTAACTAGCATTGTTTACGCCACAATTGAAAAAAGATAAAACAAAGTAATCGCAACTTTCAATATCATAAAATTTCTTTATTTTCCCCCCTTCACAACCGCAAGTTTACATCTCACAATTCTGACTTTTTTGAATTGCGAGTTTTTAACTTGCATTTGTTTTTATAACTCAATTTTCAACTCAACTGTGAGCTTATATCTTGAAATTCTGACTTTTTTTAACAATTGCAAGGAAAAGTCAGAATTGTGAGATATAGTCGCAATTACTTTTTTTTTTTCCCCATGGCAGAAAGAATCTTCTATAATAAACAGCTTGCGAAATGTTAGTGTAAAACTTCAGTCATTAAGTTACTAGCCCAGAAAGTTATGCTACACTACCTGAAGAAAAAAAAAAAAAAAAGTTATGTTCAATGGTTACATCAAGAGCGGTTGAAAAAATAGTTGCAACACTCCCATAGAGTTACATAGGAATTTGAAAATGCGTGTCCTGGGGGAAACATTAGTTCCAGCACTGAACCCCACTGATTTGAGTTAATGAAATTACTCATTTTTTGACATTTTAACTGTCATGAGTCTATAAATAGTGGTATTTTTAAGTAGCTAGCTTTAGTTGTTTATCGTCAGTTAATAGCTAGTTAGATTTGAATTCCAGTTAGGCTATATAACGTGAGCAACTAGCATAACTAGATGTCAGTTTGGTTTAATTTACATCAAATTAATTAGAGTTTTTGTCATTAGAGTAATTTAAACACAAACTATCTTCTGTGATTATATTTGTTGTTAAAATTAACTACACTTAGTATAAGACCGTATCGTATTAGTACACCTAATTTCAATGGATGGAATGCCATTCTTTACTATGTGTGACTGTATAATATGCATGTACATTATATGCGCATGTCATTGTATTGTACATCCTTATTTCTGTGACCCAAGCATTGTCATAAGCATTTCAAATCCCAGTGTACCCTGTATGCAGTGTGCAAATGACAAATAAACTACTAACACATTTTCATCTTCCTTTACTACTCTCCGATCTTTCCAGCAGCAACAGGCTCGACTCGACTCAAGGCCCGGTCTGGGGAATATGACATGCTCTGCTTCCAGTTGTGGAATGTATTGAAATGCATTTACTCAAGTACTGTACTTAAGTACAAATCTGAGGTACTTTACCTGAGTATTTCCATTTAATGTTAGTTTATACTTTTACTCCACCACATCTCAAGAGGCAAATATTGTACTTTTTACTCCACTACATTTGTCTGACAGCTTAAGTTACTGCAGTAATTACTTTTCAGTGTACAATTTTTCATACCATTCTTGTCCAGTAAAAAAACGTATCTCCAAATGTGGCAAAATTACGTGTTCGTGTTCCTTTATGGCTTGAGAAAATGATTCTACTTTTTTAGCAAAACCACCTATATTAAGCCCTGAATGAGTTTCTATAAAGACTGCCCATCGAAGGAAAGGCTTATCTACCCTCTCCCAGGATATATTGTATATAATAAAATGTTTTGTTGGGTGCAATTGGCCGCCTTGATTATTTTGCACCGTTGCTCAAACTTCTTTCTTCGGTTAAAGTGAGCAGTGGCTGGTATTAATAGGAAAAAAAATATATTCACTTGTGCATACGTATATGAATGATTATAAAAATACTAATTTAATGTAAATAAATGAATATGCATTAGCTTGAAGTAAAATTTAATAAACAAATAAATCTATTAATGGATACAACTACATAAAAGGTAAAAAAAATAGATAATAAAAAAGTAAATAATATTTGCAAAAATAAAAGTGTCTTTACATAATTTATAGCTGCCTTTTAAATTTTAGGATGGGAGTTCCTCGCATGAATGTGATCATATATGGCGGTCAGTGGCATCTAAAAGTATGAAAATCCCAATCCCCCTTCCATCCTAAATTAAACAGAAAAATATTAATTGTGTCACTCTACGGCTCAAAGGAGTGTTACTATAACTGTACTATATTGTTACATATATGTATACTAGCTGCTGCTATCTGTCCCGCTTAATAAAACCATTCAACTCAGATTTGTTTGGTAAATTGAGAGCTGCATACGGAGCGATCAAAGGCTGTCGTACCTATCTTTTTCAACGGCTCTGGCTACATTGCATCACCACCGTTCCAGATTACCGTTCTACGTTAATAAAACCGAGAGCAACAGGATGGTGTATTTATTGTGTATTAACGTTACCTCTGTTCGTCCAGCGCTATTGGTTTAGCATGATCCGACACAAACATATCATGTGTCCTTTTCAAAGAGCGAAACACTAGCGTGTGGACCGAGTGCTTCTGCACGTCCTATAGGAATAAAACACAGAATATCAAAATCAGATGATCGGTTTAGTCATACAGAAATATGTTACTATTAGATTTGTATATCTAGAATAGCAAACATGTGCAGAAATACAGCACGCCGCTTTCATTCACAAACTATTCACGAAACTATGCAGCTTGACTACCAATCTGAAACACTCGCCAATTAACCAAATTCACCGCTTTACCTCAGTCATGTTTGTGGGTTCCCCAAAACACGAACAAGATGCTCAAACTTAAATATAAAAACTTCGCCACACACCAAACAATCACAACCTGAACCGGATATGAACACAATACTTCCGGCCGCGACAAACTGTCTTCCGGTAGAGCGTTACGTCAGAATGACACAAAAGTCCGCTTATAAAATGGAACTACATGTAAATAATCTGGATTTATAAGAAATGTAGGCTACACATTTATGCAGTAACATACGGTTAGGGTTCGTCATCCTTGTTTACTCTATTTTTTATTTCGTGCGAACTTTTATCTTTTATATTTGTAATTTTACAAAGCAATACAAACATATTTTCATATTTAATATTTTCATTAAGATTCAAACTTTAAAAGTACACTGCAACGATATCCAGTTTTCATGTATTTATTCATTCATGTACAAATAGGCTATTTATGTATTTATACTGGCTGCCACTTTAGACAGACCACATGAAGCATAGTAGGCTACTGGTATAGGCTAAATCAGGGGTGTCCAAACTCAGCCCTGGAGGGTCACTGACTGTCCTGCAGAGTTTAGCTCACACTTGCCTCAACACACCATGCATGGAAGTTTCTAATACGCTTAGTTAGACCTTGCTTAGCTGGTTCAGGTGTGTTTAAGATAAACTCTGCAGAACATGGCCCTCCAGGAGCAGGATTGGACACTGCTGAGCTAGTCAATTGGCTGGAGAAAAAATACCCCTGAAAACTGCATTAACTAAGGGCTAATAGTAGTGTTCTGTTCTGTTCCTATATATTAGATGTGAAGTGTTGACTACTGAAAATTGAACACTAACTTCCAAAGACAACTTTCACAGTTTAACCTGTTAACTGTCAGTGTTCCGGACACTTGGTATCTATGAAGGTAAAATATGAAGGTAAAACAGTAGCAAAACTCGAGAGCATGTAAATGTGAATTTGAGAACTTGTACAATAAATATTCGTACTTGTACATGAACATTTACACTCACAGCTCCAATGTGAAAACCTGTAAAATAAAAATCTGAAGTTGAATGTTGAAATTTGCACTCGCAGACAATAGTCACAAACCTGTATTCTGAATCTGAAGCTGCAGACAAGTAGACACAAATGTGTAAAATGCCATTCACAGAAATACAACGACAGACACACAAACTTGTAATATATATTTTGCGTTTAATCTTACATTCACATTCGCGGTACAACCTCAATTAGGCACGAAATTTCTCCCGTCGCACAACCGATACACCAAGAGACTCACTCTTCACTCCCACCGCACCATTTTTCTGTTCATATCTCCCCACATTTAAAGGGACATGTCACTTACGCCACCTGATCCCAATAATCAGCAAACCTTAAAGGGTCATTTCACCCGTGGAGACATGAATGTGTATTGAAAGTGGGTCATTTATGTAGAAGAAATGTGAAATTATTTTTGAATTTGGAGCTTTCTAGACTGAGAAAAGCCAGAAAATTTATTTTTGGCTTATGTGGATGAAAGACAACAACTCCCAGAATGCACTTGCTTCACTGCCCTACAAGGCCACTCCCAAGCCACGCCTACCGGTAAGACAGCGTACGCAGTTGAAAACAAAACCATCAAGGCAATGCTAGGCTACGCCCAGATAGCATACATATCCGGGCCTCATCTGGGCCAACTATGGCACATGTGGCTCAGTTCTGGCAACGGCAAAGGTTATATGGGCCGTCTCTGGCCCACACACATCAAGCCGGTTTTAGTGTGAGTCGTGGCATGCTGTTCATGGGCCAGATCTGGCCCGTGTGCAACAAACCGGCTTTAGTTTGAGTCGTGGCTTGCTGTGTGTGGGCCAGATCTGGCCCGTGTGCAACAAACCGGCTTTAGTTTGAGTCGTGGCTTGCTGTGTGTGGGCCAGATCTGGCCTTTGTGCAACAAACCGGCTTTAGTTTGAGTCGTGGTTTGCTGTGTGTGGGCCAGATCTGGCCCGTGTGCAACAAACCGGCTTTAGTTTGAGTCGTGGCTTGCTGTGTGTGGGCCAGATCTGGCCTTTGTGCAACAAACCGGCTTTAGTTTGAGTCGTGGCTTGCTGTGTGTGGGCCAGATCTGGCCCGTGTGCGACAAACCAGTTTTAGGATTGTTGTGTGTGGGCCAGATAAGATATTTAGTATGATATTAATTCATAGTTATTAAGTTTTAAAATGTAAAAGAAGAAGGCTGACTTTTGTTCTTTTCCCTTTGTTTGTCTTAGATCTGATAAAGAATCATTGGATTAAGTCATCCTTTCTTTTTCATAATCCGACAGATTTATCTGTATAATTAAGATACTATTCTGTTCTTTAACTTTGACACTGAACTTGAGGAATTCTAGGTAATAGCAGTCATTCTGGTCATTCATTAGTAATCAGTAACCTAGATATGAATAGCTTATTCTAGATTGCCAAGGGCATGTTGTTTATTTGTTAATTTATATATTGGACAATGATGGAAATAAACTAGGATACTGACATTTGCAATTAATGTATACAGCCTTATGAAAAGCAGCAATCAATTAGATCAAAAGTAATCAGAAAAAAAAATTCAGTCACCTGCAACATCTGAATATTCAATCAATATTTTTTTTGGACTAATGTAGTTTGCACATGCACACAGATTATCTGTTATCTTTGTGGGCACTCTCAATAGACATCTTTAAATGTGCAGTCTGTAAGAATGTCTGTGAGCTAGTGGTGGAAATAGGTACTGCAGTCCAAAATCAAGTTATGGGAGATTGTTGTTTACCCCGTCCCCTCCTCTTCAGACTCGACCCTCATGCAGGTTGCCAGTTTAAGGTCACGCAACAGGAACGAGCGCAATTGACAATGGAAGCCGAGGAGACTTACTCATAAGTTTATGAGTTGATTTATCCATGTTATTATATGCTCTTGGTCATACCCTTACAATGACCTGGGAGTCCGCCAGCATTTTTTTGGTGAGCACAAAGTCAGCGGCTTGATACGGTTGGACCTAAACTGGGAACTTCCGCCAATAGCTTTATGAATTATGAAAAGGTTCCTCCAGTGCGAAAGCCCTTAATGACGTTTGTATACCAGTTAAAGGCAGCAATGCACTAATCTGGCTTTAACACACAGTTGTCTTCATTAAAAGTAGGAACACTTCTTATCAGTGCTGATGCCACCAGTGCTGATTTTCCATATCGGAAAACTTTAAAATGGCACTTTATGACAAAAAGATTGCCCAACCCCTGTTGTTGAACAATTTTAAAATAGTTTGCACTGTCACTAATTTGTAAATGTGATGAATGGAACCTTTTTTTTATCGATTTATAATGTATTAAGTGGAGTAAAACATATTTTAAGGCAATCAGTTTGCATTGTTTTAACAAGATGTATAATTAAATACAACTGAAATTCCAAGTTTCAGGAAATATTCCATTATTTAGCTCAACTTACACCACTAAATAAGCATTTGTTACAGCATTATATTCTTTCATTTTACTAAGTTAAAGGCAATCACTTTGCATGATTTTTTGAGGGAGCTTATAACAATTTACTGTGTAAAAGAGTCTGAAAGCACAGAATAAAATTAAAAATTGTGAGATGGGCTTATTGACAAACAAAAACAAAGTTAAATACAAATAGGTTAAATGTAAAAATTGATCGTGTGAACATTACATCCAACAACACAACATGTTCTTCCCATAAATCCCATGACTTTCTTCTGTTATGTAACTACAAAATTGAAAAATTACCAGCAATATTATCTGATTTTCACAGGCAATCCCTCTTGGCATGATATTCTTTGAGTCTTTGCTATTCAAGCACAACTTTTCACCTCATAAATATTTTATTTGGAATAACTGTAATATTTTATACATGTGTGTGCGTATGTGTGTGCGTATATATGTGTGTGTATATATATATATATATATATATATATATATAGATATATATATATATATATATATATAGATATATAGATATATATATATATAGATATATAGATATATAGATATAGATATATATATATTAAATATTACAGTTATTCCAAATAAAATATTTATGAGGTGAAAAGTTCCGTATCAAACTGTAATATGTAACTGTCTATATTTTTTCATAATTGGTTTGATAAAAATATCTTGTTAGTTAGTCAGTTTATCAATTCTCAAGGTTTGTTGTTTTCATATAAGGAGTTTTTATATCACTTTCAATTTCCTGTTTCTCCCAAAGAATTTTCATTATTTATGGGTTCAATCCCATCAGGTGCTCTTGCTTTATTGAGAGGAACTCAGTCTCTGCAGTCTCTATGAGTTTGGTCAATACTCCTGTTGGCAAATTGTGCTTTGCTTCTCCCTGTAAAAACAATCGATCAGTCCGTTCACTTTTTCAGCAAAACATTGTTACTTTACCGTCTGTGACCGCTTACTGGAATAATGCAGTTCCACATCTTTTTCTTTTTTTTAACCAATAAAGTAAAAGAGATTTCTTTTAAAATAATTCATAAATACTACCCTGCAAGTCACTACCTCAAAAAGTTCAAAAAGGATATTTCCTCCAGTTGTTCTTTCTGTGACAACTCTGACGGAACTGTAGTTCATCTTTTTTTTATTTTTTGGTATTGTCCATTTACCAAAATGTTTTGGCAAGATGTCTTAGGATTTATAGGCCTGAAATCTATAATGAATGTGTGTTGTATTGGAAGGATGTGGTCCTATGCTTTGTAGATTATAATCAATCTAAAAAAAAGGGTCATTTTTATGTAATTAATCTGATTAGCAAAGTTTCATATTCATAAATCTAAATATTTAAATATGAAACCTCTTTTTCTTACATTTTTTAAATAACTTGAAAAATGCCTCCTTTCAATTAAGTTGTCTGAGAACAAAAAGGCATTATCTGTTTGCAGGGGTGTAGTTTGTGGGGGTTGGGGGGGAGATAACCCCCCCAATATTTAAATCTATGCATTACAACCCCCCCAATATTTATACATGAAACATGAAAAATATGCAGAACCCAAACTTCAACCCCCCCAATGTTCAAATCAAATCTACGCCCTTGTCTGTTTGTAATTCTTTTCCTTTTTTCAGTGTCATGTAATTCTCATGATTTATCAATATGTTTAATTTACATGATTCCCCCCTTTGTGATTTTATTTTTATTTTTATTTGTTTTAGTTCTGTTGTTGTCTGTTATTATGTATATTTTTGTAAGCATAAAAAAAAAAAAAAAAATCCCTCTTCGGAGCATCACAAAGTGGTCTCACAAAATGGCAATTTTACCCATCAACCACCGCGGCGCTAGAGCCGCGAAGCTCTATTAACCAATCACAGCAGTTTTATTATTATTAATAATTGAATGCCAGGATAATTTAACAAGGTATGCTGTGTGATGATATACATTTTATATATGTATAAATATTAAAATATATAAACTTTGCTGCCAGACTCGCGTGCAAAGCCCGCGAAAACAATAGGTAGCGAAAACGGAAGTCTGGCCAGTCAGAGCCAGCGCGTGCACACATCCTGACTGTCTACTCCCTGCTGAGAGGAATAACTTGAGAGTTTTCTGGAGGTAAGTACTTTAATTATTCGATATACTTCACAAATTATAACTACAATTATCAATGACGTTTAAAAACATGAACTAAGTGAATTATACAATCTATTAACAGAGGCAAACAACCTGTTGCTGTTAAATCTGTTACGTCACTTGTGCGTGCGCATGTCTGTCATGTTAACGTTTGGCCCTACTTATTAATGATAATTACAATAAAGTATTTTAAAAAACTATGAATCACAGATGCGAAAGGGAACTGAATTCGTTAAACATAAGTTACTCCTGAAGCGCGGCCTCTTCTCAGACAGCGCGTGAACACTGCTCAAGCACCCACAGAAATGGCCGAACGACACGGGAAAATACGATATTCTCTTTTAACCTCACAGCGGTTCTCGGCGCGTGTATGGCCGAAAACATAAATATATGTGCCCATACATAAATATATGTGCCCATGTTATCATTATATCTGCCTGAGAAGTTTTCCTTTGTAGCTTAGATGACATTTTTTTGAGACCATTTTGTCCTGTAACGTTAAAAATTCAGGGCTTTTCAGAGATACCAAATGTTTGGAGTTTGCATCATGACAACCCCCCTATCCTGACTGACACTGACTGGATGATTAAATTCAGCACTCTTATAGAAATATGATTTGATCAATTACATTTTTTTTCGTAATAAATTCACATCTTTGGGGTTTTAAATAAGAATATGACGTTCTGTTATGAGACATGCATCTGTTTTATTCATGTCCACTGTAGAGGACACCGGGACATGCTTGTCAGGCATTTTAGGAGACAAGTGAATAGGAAAGAAATGCTAAATATTTATATGAAATATGAGCTATTATAAAAATGTTGTCTATTTATTACTCGTTATAGCTACTTTTTTTCCATTACGTGTTTCCTAAAAACACATTACTATTCAAATTAGAGACAATGAAAATATACATATCGCATATAATGGAAAACCAAATTTTATATATATATATATATATATATATATATATATATATATATATATATATATATATATATATATATATATATATATATATAAAAACATTAACAAAACTTGTTTTCCCTTATGGGTCTCAGGGAGGATATTGGATTAGGTCTTACAATTACAGCAACCTTAGAAACGTGGTGCTGTCTGTCATTAACGTCAATTAAACAACCAAAGTAAACACCGGTATTCTTATGAACTGTTATACAGCCTAGCATAACAAGAATTTCTCCTTCAATACGCAAAAAAGCCCCAACAGCGTTCATAACTCAGGCAGTTTGTTCTTAGGTTAATTGTGGCCAACACACCACTAAAAGTAAGAAAAACAAGGGAGAAAAACAACATTATCAATGACTTCACAGAATTCCCAATCAAAAGAAATAAACACAATTCCAACAGCTTCCCTTTCACCCTCGCACTTCATTTCCGCTGTTAAAAGACGGACACTCTCTGTGACCAGGCACCATGCGCGCTGACCAGTTAGGGTAGAACAACCTATGAGAAATGGGACAGGAGGGGAGACAGTGGACACAATGGAGGGAGAGAAACACATACCCTTTTTTTTTTTTTTTTTTTTTTCCAAGTAATATCAATCAGCAGCTGGGTTGTTTTGATTAGCCTATGTAATAATAACTCAAAGTTTACTAAATGTGTGTATATATTGATAAAATTAATTCTGTTCAGTCATGTTTCTTATTTTTCTCCATTTTGCTTTTGTGTCAACAGCAGCTAAATGACCCCCAAAAGCTCTTTTAAGAGCTCTTTCAACCATTAAGCATCTTTATCCATGTAAGTATATTTTTGAGACACTTCAGTTAGTATTTGGGCTTATATTCTTTAAAGCTACATCATTATAGCACGTCTATAAATACAGACCTAGGTAATAGTTGATATTACAGTAGTTACTCAGTCTTATTTTACCCATTTTTCTTGTCTGCAAACAGATCATTGTGACTGTGGTGAGCAGGGTGTGGCTGAGAGTGAGAGAACGGAGGCTGGTGAGTGATTGATAATGAGCAACGTACAGGTGTCACTCATCAGTAATCACACTGGCCTCCAGCTATTCTCTCACAGCCCTCAGCTTCTGCCTGCTCGCCACAGTCATCCTTTGCTGTAAGATGTTTTTAAGCACATTCTTAGTTTCACTTTAGATTTATTTTATATATTCATATTAGATTAATTTGCAGCATACACCTCATTCAACATTTTGGACTACTGTAGTGGTTACCTGTAATATATTCTTTTTATTGTTTCCTTTTTTAGATTTTGCATCATCCTCCACTGTTTTTTTTTCTTTTCTCTAATCATCCCTTATTTCAACCAAGGTAAGTTGTCTTTTTTTTTTAAAGCATCACTTAAAGGTGTTTACAGTAGTGTTGTCACGATACCAAAATTATTGTTTCGATACCGATACCAAGTCAAGTATTGCGATTTCGATACTTTTCCTGAAAAGGGAGAAACACTCTCAAATATCATTGCTGTGCTTTATTTTAAAACCGGGACAACAATCTAATCATATAACACACTAATAAATGAACATATGAACAGCAGATATATTAAACATTTGAACAAAATATGAAATATAAAAATATACAAAATAAATTAGAGCAATGACATTCAAGGTAAAAAAAAATATAAATTTAGCAGCATTATCTCATTTATCATAAGAAACATAAGAGCTTTATCTTGATTCTGAACTTTGAATAAAAATATGAACAGCGATTATATTAAACAATGTTTAATATTGGTAACATATGATAAGCCTCATTGGTGATATATTTGACATGTGGGGAGAGATTTGTGGAAGGCCTATACTTCATGTTAAACATAAATATATAGCAGCAAAGACAACGTCGGCAGTGTTGGCGGCAAAATAGGCTACAGAATAATTCGTTCTGTATTGAGAGGTGCAATATTTGAAAATCAATCATATTTTTTTAAATTACATTTATATTGTATTTATGTCAACTTTCAAACATCAAAATGCCATTTATTAATATGTATTCGTGTCAAAATGACATAGAAACATCTTTTCCTATTCTATTTTGCCTGGGAACGCTTCCAACACGCTTGCGTGACGCGTGAAAAATAGGCGTCGGTTCTATTCTAGCATGCACGCGTTTTCCGCTTGTCACGCAGGCAGTTAACATGGGAGCCGAAATAAAAACGGACACGACACGCAGCCAGTGTGTCGCCGGCCTTACAAATCTGGAACGCGGTCATTCTTAGAAGTATCGATACTAATAAATTAAGGAATCGTGACGTTTTTAATTTCCGATTTACTTTTGAAGTATCGGAGCACCGTGCAACAGAGCAAGGTAGGCAACGTACCATTTGTCACTCCTCGCGTCATCTTTTTCTACGAGTCGTAGACCACTTGTGCTCGCACATGCAGCCATCTCGCTGTAGTGTTTTGTCACATGACACTGACAGCAGCAGATTATTTGCTGCGTGCGTCAGGAAAAAAAACACAGACGTCCATAGGGAGGCGTTTTTTTTTTTTTTTTTTTTTTAAGTATCGATACTGATAAATTTAGGTATCGTGACGTTTTTAATTTCCGAGTATCGCGATACTTTTGAAGTCGGTACACCGTGCAACACTAGTTTACAGTTGTATAGTTATTTTCTCTTTAGTGTATATGTGCTTGTCATGGAAGCATAAATGAATTTATTATATTAAACAGAACTTTTAACAAGGTGAATTAGACTGATGACAGGTATACCTGCGTTTTAACACAAAAGGTCTTTGGATTTCCACTTAATTCTAAAATGAATGCTTAATTTGTGGTTATTATTTTTAATGAAAACAACTCATCAATAAAGATGTACAATGCTAAATTTGCTTACCGTATATCTAACATTAAAGGGATACTTCAGGATTTAGCATTAAGCTTTGTATCAGTAGAAAACCTGTAGTGTTTTCAAATTACCCTGCTTTCCACCCTCATATCCCCCTGAGACGAGAGATTTGTTTGTTTGTTTTTTGTTTTTTTTTGGTCTGGAAAAAATCCTCCGATGACGCAAAATTATGATTTTTGCGTCATCTGAGGATTTTTTGTCCAAAGGCTAAAGACTACAGCCAGTAGAAGGCGCTGTTCCGCATGTTCTCAACCCGCCCATAGAGGGTGGGATCTCACTCACAGCATGTCCACAGATAGTGTCAGCTATCTTTTATTTGGAAGCTAAGCTAACAGACTCTTGTTCTGTGGAGAAAGCTGAGTAGTAGGAGAAAGTATTAGGGGTTACCATCCTCTTTTTCCCGGACATGTCCGGCCGTCGAGATCGTCCAAAATGTCCGGGATTCGGCTTTTGCTTTCTGCAGTCGCCATTCATTGTTTACATGCTCACCTTTTGTTTCAATCTAACTGAATTCACTCCGATTGGTGAATCTGAATGTAGTGTTTACATGAACGCTAAACAAGTGATCGGTTGATGTGGATTGATTGATAAGGAAATTCCCGCTCCTCTGTGAGATACGAGAACGGTGCATCTCACCATTGTTGCTCATCATCAGTAAACAAGCCACCAGCCTCGTGTCGCTCTCACTCGTCCTGCTCGCCACAGTAAACCTAATCAATGGAGACTGTAGAACGCAAAAGCCGAATCCAGGAAATTTTGGGCGATCTCGAAATCCCTGTCAGACTCGTCACGGAGACTCACTAGTAGCTAGCCTTGTGTTTAACTGCACTCTCTCACCGGTAGGCGTGGCTTCCTAGGGCAGTGAAGCAAGTGCATTCTGGGAGTTGTAGTTTTTCATCCACAAAAGCTAAAAATAAATTTTCTGGCTTTTCTCAGTCTAGAAGGCTCCAAATTCAAAAATAATTTCACATTTCTACTACATAAATTACCCATTTTAAATACACATTCATCTTTCCAGAGCTGAAATATCCCTTTAATGAAGCAAACTTTACATTTAATATTAGTCCTAGAGCAGAAAAAGTTTAATACATTTAAAATACTATAATCACTTGACGCCATTAAACGGCTACTATCGTGCAAAAACTGCAACAAATCCATTATTTATGATTAAAAATCTAAACCAAAAGATTACTTTTAGTATCATAATTATTAAACCGTAATGAATTAAAATTGACTCACCTAATATAGGCGGGACTCAAAAGAGGTCCACGCTTCCAGTCAGCACCTCCTGTCTTTCACAATTTTTTTTTTTCTTTTTTTTTTTTTTTCAAATGAATAAAACACACTTTAAGATTCAAAATTAACACTAGAATGCCAAAATATTATATTTTAAAAAAAAAATACCGACATTAAAGACCCTAGAACGCAATTTTACTCTTTGGTTATGAATGCAGCTTGGAAAAAACTGCAAATTCATTATTTAGGATTAAGATTCAACAAGATTTAGTTTAGTATCACAATTATTAAGTTTATGAATACAAATTTACTCACCTTGTTTGCACATATCTTATAACTCGTATCTTATTACACTCATCTCGCAAAGTCGTGATAGCTACACTACACGGAAAGCCAGCTAAAAAAAATCTAGTATGATGCACATGATTTGATAGATGTGTAAAGAATCAATGCAGGAAAAAGGAGAAAAAAAGAAAAACAAAACCAACTAGATTCAATCCACTGTAGCGTTAGTATGATGACACATGATCAGATATTGTTTTTGCAATTTTTATTTTTATTTTAAATGTATGGATTTATACTGTTCTACCAAACTCTTGTCTCTTTTGACCTGTCTGTAAATACCTGTAATACAGAATAATACTCTTGACTTGTATATTGTTTAATCACTGTCATTTAATGTTTATTTGTTGATTGTAAAGGATGACAGAATTTTACTGTGAACTATCCCTTTAATTTAACTTGCTCTCCTAATCTGCTGTTTCTCTCTCATTATAGGGTAGTGAACATCCTGAGCTTGAACTCATTAGGGATATTCCATGCATATTTTATTTGTGACTCTGTATTGTGTTCACTAGTGATGAATTACAATGAACGCAGCAATCTTAGGAAAAGGGCCCTCAAAAGAGTTGACACTTTTCTTAAATCAGTGAATCATGAGGTGTATGACCATACTGATAATCTAAACTCTCCTGTTAGCATTCCTCCTGGTGGCATTCTCTCTGACTGCAGACCTTCAGATTTGAATCCTACTTGCATCTCTGTTAGTGAGAATACAAACAGTAGCTATGATTGTAGCAGTACTGGCGAAACAAACGATGAAAGTGATCTCAGAAGCAGCATTACTGACTGGGCACTTCGTTTTGGTGTATCTCTCATTGCGCTTTCTGCTTTATTGGCAATTCTTAGAGTGCATTTACCATTCCTGCCAAAAGATGGAAGGTCACTGTTAAAAACGAAAACAGAGTACAATGTGGAGATGATTGCCGGTGGATCTTTCCACTATTTTGGTATTGTCAATGCTTTCAGAAACACGTTGAGAAGTGTATGTTCTTATTTTACAGACGGGCACACATTTAACATGCAGCTAAATTTTGACGGCATCCCACTTTTCAAAAGTTCTTCAGTTCAACTTTGGCCTATTCTTGGCATGTTCAAAGGTCTATCTAAGAAACCTGTTGTCGTAGGGTTGTTTTGTGGGACCACTAAGCCAAAAAATCTTTCTGACTATCTCAGTCACTTAGTTTGTGAGTTGCAGAGTTTAAGAAGAGGTTTTGTTTTTGGTGGCAAGACTTTCTTTGTCAAGGTAACGTCTATCATGTGTGACGCTCCAGCACGAGCCTTTATCAAAGGTATAAAATCTCACACAGGATACTATGGCTGTGACAAATGTCAGCAGAAAGGTTCCTATGTGAAACACCGCATGACATTTCCTGAGAACGATGCCTCCTGTAGAACAGATGAAGCTTTTCGACTGGGATTAGATGAGGAACACCATCTAACACACTGTCCTCTTCTAGAAACTGACATTGACATGGTAACGGGTTTTCCTCATGATTACATGCACCTTGTGTGTTTGGGTGTAGTGAGACGTCTAACGGATCTGTGGTGTGGTGCAGTGGGCCCCCTGCGTACAAGACTTTCGAGCATTCAAGTCTTGGGTATCTCTGAGAGACTGGTAGCATTGAAGGAGTTCATTCCAGCAGAGTTTGCCAGAAAGCCTAGGGCTCTCAGTGAGAGACTTCGTTGGAAGGCAACTGAATTCCGCCAACTGTTGCTGTACACAGGCCCTGTTGTTTTAAAGAGTGTGTTGCCTCGCCAGGTTTATGATAACTTTATGCTTTTGTCTGTTGCCATCTACATCTTGGCAAATTCAAAATATTGTATCGAAATGAATGATTTGGCTCACTCCTTTTTGGTATCATTTGTTGAGCGTTATGGCTTGTTGTATGGCAAAGAGATGGTGGTATACAACATTCATGGCTTGGTACATCTTGCTAGTTATGTTAAAGTGCATGGTCCTTTAGATGGCATATCTGGCTTCCCCTATGAAAATTATCTTGGTGAGCTTAAGAGATTGGTAAGGAAGCCTCACAATCCACTTGCACAGATAATCCGCAGGCTGTCAGAACATGAGGAAAGGAACTGTTATTCCACTGATGAAATATCACTGATGTGCCCCCATAAAAATGGACCTGTACCACAAACACTGACAGAAGCAGTACATCAGTTCAGACAGCTTACTGTTGATGGTGTCATGCTGCGAATATCGAGCAAAGATGATTGCATTTCTATTCATGGCAAAGTGATTTCAGTAAAAAACATCATTGCTTATGGGGGTAAAGAGTATGTTATGTTTCAAGAGTATAGAGAGAAAGAGGCCTTATACACTTACCCTCTTGACTCCAGAAACATGGGAGTATTCATCGTGTCCAATTTGTCAACAGTGATGCACTTTACTGAGCTCACAAAGCCCTGGCAGAAGTGTGTGAGGTTGCCTCTGGGAGACAAATTTGCAGTCTTCCCTCTGACTCACACATCTTAATAATATCACCAATTAATGTACATAGTTCTTGAGAAGCAGCAACACCATTTCTGGATTATATTGTGGGACATGCTTTTGTAAGTGGCATTTATATGAATTCGTTTTTTAAATGAAGTCTAAAATTAATTACAACTCTTGTTTTTTTCAGCCAATGTATCATATCGTAATCTTTTTAACCACAAATGAAGTCGAGGTTGTCCCCCATAATTGGGTAAGGGACAATGTTTGTATGTGGCCTCCATACAAATATGAAGATAGAGTTAAAGCCATAAAATCAATGGTAAAGCCAGGACCATCCTGGACTCCCTTCAAAATCCGGATTATTTTTACTAGAGGTACATATCCTTAGCTTCCATGGGTCAGATTTACTAACAGGTTGCACCAGCATAAACCGTCTTTTGGTGTCGGGATTTATTAAAGACACTAAAGGTGTGAACAGTTGTTTTTGCGGCTGACCTTGTTGCATATGCGGTTTTAAGAGTTTCCCTTTCAAACTCATGCAGAATCATTCAGATTAATTTAAATGAATCATGCAAGGTGATTAACTAAGGTTTGTGCTAGTTAATTTCCTGGTATTTGCACCATTGTTTACTTCCCCCCAAAAAAGAGATTGTGCCTATTTAGTAAATCTGGCCCATATATATATATATATATATATATATATATATATATATATATATATATATATATATATATATATATATATATATATATATATATATATATATATATATATATATATATATATATATATAAAAAAAAAATATATATATATATATATATATATATATATATATATATATATATATATATATATATATATATATAAATAAATTTTCTTCATTTTCTCCTATTATTTATTCATAATTTCTCTTTAATGTTTTTTTTAGTTTGCTTCACAGAAACCTTGTTGTTTATCTATACAGAAACATATGAAGAAGCTCGCCAAAAACTACCAGAGGCAGAAATAAACACAGACCTTACAGACGTGGACTCGCCCCCCGTGAGAAGAAAAAGACACATGTAAATACAGCACATACAGAGCAGAGTATGGCTGCTGAATGAGGACAATCAATTGAATAATTGATTTTTTTCTTCAGTAAAAGGGCACGTTATTTCGATGATAGTGAAACTGAGGATGAAGCAAACTTTCCACTTCCGGCAGCGCCAGAAGTGCAAATCAACCCCATCAGGAAATGTAAGATTGGCCAATTTGTGCCACAGTTATAGTTCTATTAATTTGTTTTATTAACACATTTGTTTTTTGTGAATTCATTTGAGGAATGCTATCATCAGTTCTGGAAATACACTTTTGTCTTTGAATTTAGTAGGGCTGTCACAAACGATTATTTTTTTGTAATCTGTTTATTATGCTCTGCTTGCATGCTCTGATAATATCTTTCTAGGACAATCTATGAAATCTGATTCTGTTGCATAGAACTGAATAAAGAATAATATATTAATTTGAATATATATATTTATTTTATTATGGACCTATTTTCTGTCCAATTTTTGTGTTACTTTCAAAATAATTGTGGCTATTTTTGTTTATTGACTTATTTTTTTTAATTCAGGAAAATGATTGATTATTTTTGCCAAGTGCATCCAGAAGTTTCGGTTTCGGCCCAGAATTTTAATTTCGGTGCATCCCTACTTAATACATATTATGTAAAAACAATGAGGCATACAATTGGTTTAAATAAAGCAGGGCTCGACATTAAGCCTTGTCATGTGTTTGTCCTTCGGACAAGTAAATCGGTCATTCACTTGGATTTTTTTGTGTTGTAAATATAATTTATTTTGAAGCAATATTCTCATCAATGTTAAATCAGCTTTGACGAATCTAAATCTGCATATTTTTACATTTAAAGGGGTCATATAATGCCATTTTTGTACAAGCTAATATGATTCTTTAGGGTCTAAATTAAAAGTTTGTAATATACTTTAATTAAAAATTCTCATTAGTATTGTAAGAACTAATTTTACCTGGTCAAAAACAGCTCTGTTTTCAGCACGCCGTTTAAGTGCATGTGTCTTTAAATGATAATGAGCTGTGCTGACCCCGCCCCTCTGTTCTGTGCGTACCCCTTTTGAAATAACACAATAACCATAACGCGCTGTTCATTATAAACGTGGGATTATGAATTATATTGAGAACGCCGTACATAGAAAACATGCCGTAATGTAAACAGCCGCATTCATCGTGAAGCGTGCTAATGATTTGCAAAGATCAATATAAATATTAATATAAAGGTTAATAAAACATTACACTCACTTCTTCTGGAGGTGCAGCAGGAACACGAATAGTTGGTACCGATCCTTTTTTCAGGAGCAGCTTCTTAGCAAAACCAGCTTTACTGACCCTCGTTTGTAAAGCAGTCTGGTGTGTGAAATGATTCGCGCAAACATGAAAGCTTGACGTTGATCGTGGGGAATATTCCCTTCGAAAACAAACTCAGCCACTGCGTCTTCAGCTGTACGGATTTAGGAACATCAAAATGATGCTGTGTTCCTTATTACACCCAAGAACAGAACACCACAATCGCTTAGACGCCATTCTGCTCATAGACAGTGCTCCAGTCCAGCATATCAACAGTGACCGCGTCGGTCCGCATGGGCTATGATTGACAGCTCGCTCACGAGCGAGGGTGGGTCTGTGTTGAAACGCTGCTGTCAATCAACAATCGTGGGAGGGGCGTCGATTTTTGTGACGTCACATGGTCGAACGGCTTGATTTGAGAGAGGGGAAAACATATGAAGATTAAAAAAAAAAACACTGGATGGATTTTTATCATTTTATGATGGTTGTGTACAGGCACTGCCAACACACATTTCAGTACAATCAACTTGTAAAAGTGCATGTACCGTTATATGACTCCTTTAAAAGGCATTTTTCCCCTAATCGTATTAAATGTCTGCTCCATCGTTCATTTTAAATTCTTACATTTGAACAATTACTTTTTGAATAATGAGACACTATAGGGATTTTATAAATTATCGCAGTATGTTTACTGAGTTTCTATGTGTGCTGCACTCATTAGGTTTGATTTCTTGAGAGGTTAAGCAAGCCACAACAGTGAAAACCTTGCGGACCGTACATTATTATCATTCACTTTCGATTGCCACACACATTAAATTATTGTAGAATCATTTCTCCCTCTTGTTTTCCTGTACAGGTACCAGCAGAGCAGGGAATTACTCTCTACCACTGGCCAGAGAGGACGCAGAGACTATGAATTGTGAGTATTTGAAGAAAACACAGGAGATGTACTAGTCCAGTCGTTTTATGAAAAAAGGTAGGACAAATTGCAACAGAAGCAAATTCAACTGATTTTTGTATCCTGAATATGTCCTGAGTAAGGGAAAAAAAGCCCAGAAGAATCCCTTTAGGGGAAAGTTTAGAAAGACCCAAATATAGCCTATTCATTATTTTTCTCATGATTAGGGTAACATTTTTAACCTGTATATCACCATGAGAATTACTGAGTTGATTACTTGCATCAAGACAAAACATTGGGTATAGCCAAGTGAAAATGTCTTGTTGGCATATAACAGTAAAAGACTTGATGGTAAGGTCTGAATGGAACCTGTTTAGGCTACCCATGAGCATTAATACATAGATGGAAGTACTTTAAACCAGCCTTTATTACTTAATATTGCAGAGATATAGGTTTGGGGATGGGTCTGTGGGACTGTTTCTGGGAAATGAGTCTGAGGGAACAGGAGAGAAGGGGTAAGGAAAATGCAGAAGACAAAGGAAGGTAAAATAAAAAAGTGAACCCTCAGTAACAGTCCCCGGGACCCAGCCCCAAACCCCATCTCTGCAATAATAATTAATAAAGGCTGGTTTAAAGTACTACTTCCTTTATGTATAATCCCAAATGATATTCTTCAGGGCTTTTTTTTTTTTTTTTTTTTTACTCAGGATATATTGAGGATACAAAATTAGTTTAGTTTGCTTCTGTTGCAATTCGTCCTAGGTTGACCCCCATTTTGGCTTAAAATGACTGGATTATAATGTTTTTTTATCTTAGAATGTTTATAGCTGTGTCTGAAACCGTTCACTCATTTACTAATCCCTATATAGTAGTGTATGGCGTTTGAGTGCACTATATCTGCAAGGAGTGAACGAAAGTAAGTGAGTGAATTCGGACGCTGACGTTTACACAACGCGTCGGAGAGCTGGAGCTGTCGCAGTAAAGGCTTTGTCACACGTGATAAAACTCCTTTTATCTTACATGTTACTTGCTTTATAAAATAAAATTAACAACAATCATATTGACTATTTTGTATATACCTCTGTGCCAGCTTTGTAGTTTCATCGATTGAAATTGTTAAACTCACGCTCACAGATGACAGGGTCATTGAGCTCTTCAGACGACTGTTATGATTACATTCGAATGACAGATGATCAATGAATATTTTTCAAATCATCCACCAAATTATCATCTATTCCTTACAGTTTAACGAGTTAAAAAACATCGTTTTAATGCCTAAATAATATTTTAATAAAAAAAAAATGAAGGTAAAAAAAATTACCTTATTAATATTTCATTTCATTTTAACAAGTCATTTATATATTCTCAATATTTTAATAAGTTTTATTCAAGTAATGATTAATAATAATAAAAAATTTAAAAATAAGGATTAAATCAATGTTAAAGCAGAAATAAGATAAGTTGTAAAGTAATCTCTGGTTTAAACTCACTCGCTCCCGGACTTTCATGCGAGCTCAGTCCTCTACGCATTGGATTGTGGGAAATTGTGCTTCAGCAAGTGTACATCGGATGTACGCTCTAGTTCAGAGAGGATTGTGGGTAAAAGTAGTGAACAAATGTAGGGAATGATGTCGTTCACTCAGAATTCGGACACCACTACAAAATGGCCGACACTCTAAATAGTGGATAGGGAGTGATTTCAGACACAGCTTATATCTTTGTGTTTTGTGTTAAAGGAGAACTCCGGTCAATTTTAACATTGAGCTCATTTTTTATTTTTTTTGTAAATTTGGGGTGGTGTCAGTACAGAGAACGACAAAAATCGGTGTTGCTTACACCGTGTTATACTCTTTTTAAAATTTCCACCCTGTTGACTTAAATGGGGCACATTTTAAACCTGCTTTTAGCCTCTTAACATCCTTGATGTGTCATTACAAGTGCACAGCCATGTGAGTGATTCCTTCAGAGTGATCACGGGTGAATCTGACTGCAGTAGATGTGAAAGATATGAATAAAAGTGATGTTAATTCAGCCAGCGCACATACCTGTATTTACTTCCTGTTTTCGGTCGAAGTCCACAGTTGTTGATTGTCGACTCTCGACAATCGACTACTGTGGGCTTCGACCGAAAAAAGGAAGTAAATACAGGTATGTGCGCTGGCTACAAATTTACAAAAAAAAATTAGCTCAATGTTAAAATTGACCGGAGTTCTCCTTTAATATCTAATGTTAGCCAAATTCAGGGGTGACATTTATTTATGGCTTGTTTTGATGACATCGGGTCGCCAAAAACAAATCCACAGCAACCAAAGGAGGACATCAACACCATTGAAACCGACATCAGTAACCCGTAAATTTACGATAAAACCTTTTCTTCCCATTTAACCCATAATTTACCCATATACAGTCAGGTCCATAAATATTGGGACATCGACACAATTCTAATCTTTTTGGCTCTAAACACCACCACAATGGATTTGAAATGAAACGAACAAGATGTGCTTTAACTGCAGACTTTCAGCTTTAATT
This sequence comes from Scardinius erythrophthalmus, assembly GCF_964197995.2. Lineage (NCBI taxonomy): Eukaryota > Metazoa > Chordata > Actinopteri > Cypriniformes > Leuciscidae > Scardinius > Scardinius erythrophthalmus. Next base: position 25,607 of record NW_028296069.1, read on the forward strand.
TGAGGGTATTTACATCCAAATCAGGTGAACGGTGTAGGAATTACAACAGTTTGTATATGTGCCTCCCACTTTTTATGGGACCAAAAGTAATGGGAGAGATTAACTATCATAAATCAAACTTTGCAGTCAATTACAGCCTGAAGTCTGGAACGCATAGACATCACCAGATGCTGGGCTTCATCCCTGGTGATGCTCTGCCAGGCCTCTACTGCAACTGTCTTCAGTTCCTGCTTGTTCTTGGGGCATTTTCCCTTCAGTTTTGTCTTCAGCAAGTGAAATGCATGCTCAATCAGATTCAGGTCAGGTGATTGACTTGGCCATTGCATAACATTCCACTTCTTCCCCTTAAAAAACTCTTTGGTTGCTTTCGCAGTATGCCTCGGGTCATTGTCCATCTGCACCGTGAAGCGCCGTCCAATGAGTTCTGAAGCATTTGGCTGAATATGAACAGATAATATTGACCGAAACACTTCAGAATTCATCCTGCTGCTTTTGTCAGCAGTCACATCAATAAATACAAGAGAACCAGTTCCATTGGCAGCCATACATGCCCATGCCATGACACTACCACCACCACCATTGGTATGCTTTGGATCATGAGCAGTTCCTTTCCTTCTCCATACTCTTCTCTTCCCATCACTCTGGTACAAGTTTATCTTAGTTTCATCCGTCCAAAGAATGCTTTTCCAGAACTGGTCAGGCTTTTTTAGATGCTTTTTGGCAAAGTCTAATCTGGCCTTTCTGTTCTTGATGCTTATGAATGGTTTGCACCTTGTGGTGAACCCTCTTGCTCTTGTGAGATTGTAGACTTTGACAATGACACGCCTAGCTCCTGGAGAGTGTCCTTCACTTGGCTGGATGTTGTGAATGGGTTTTTCTTTACCATGGAGAGGATCCTGCGATCATCTACCACTGTTGTCTTCCGTGGACCTCCAGGCCTTTTTATGTTGCTGAGCTCACCAGTGCATTCTTTTTTCTCAGAATGTACCAAACTGTTGATTTGACCACTCCTAATATTAATGCTATCTCTCGGATGGATTTATTTTGTTTTTGAAGCCTAATGATGGTCTGTTTGACTTGCATGGAGTGCTCCTTTGGTGGTGTAGCGCAGTGGATAAGACACATGCCTTTGGTGTGAGAGACCCGGGTTCGAATCCACTGTGAGACACCAATGTGTCCCTGAGCAAGACACTTAACCCCTAGTTGCTCCAGAGGCGTGCGACCTCTGACATATATAGCAATTGTAAGTCGCTTTGGATAAAAGCGTCAGCTAAATGAATAAATGTAAATGTAAATGTCCTTTGAACGCATGATGTAGGTTCACAGCAATAGATTCCAAATGCAAATACTACACTTCGAATCAACCCCAGACCTTTTACCTGCTTAATTGATTAAGAAATAATGAAGAAATAGCCCACACCTGTCCATGAAATCGTTTTTGATTCAATTGTCCAATTACTTTTGGTCCCTTGAAAAGGGGGGGGGGGGTGGCTCTCTCAAGAGCTGTAATTCCTAAACCCGTCCTCCAATTTGGATGTAAATACCCTCAAATTAAACCTGAGAGTGTGCACTTTCAGCCCATATCCATTAAATAACTATAGCTTGAATATGTTTTGGTAAATACCTGAAAAAATAAAAATTGTGCCTGTGTCCCAATATTTATGGACCTGACTGTAACGTGTGCTAAAATCTACTGCTAAACTTTGGCCTTTCCCACTAATTAGCCTTGACAGCAAGGAATCGCACCTCACACTTTAGACATGGAGAGCCAGAAGTCTTAAGTTGTAAGTAATACTGTGTCAGTTCACTAACACTGCATTCAAATCTTACAGGTTTACCCATATATCCAAAATACTGTTACACAACATGCGTTATCTTTCACAACAATTTAAGTTCTAAAACTGACCGTGTTTAACTCATTAACCTATTAAACCAAATTATGTACAACTAAATCTGCAGAGCTATAGAGTAAAAAAAGTTTTACTTCCTTCTACTGTCATTTTACATGTTCAAACTAATATATTGTTGTGGTGTTCCCCTCTTTAGCATCATCCCACACTGGTTTCAGTGAAGGTTAGTACTGACTTTTTTTTTTTTTAATGCTTTTTTTGTTTTTAACACAGTAATATGGTTTTTTTTTTCATAGCTTTTTCTTTTTTATAGCTTGGATACGCAAAATTCTTGCAAACCAAGAAATGATCAAAGAACAGATGGGAACGTTGGTTAAATTGGTCTACGATCTCAAAAAATTATCAACTACAGAAGACAACCCAACTTTAAACACAGACTGTTTTCCACTGTCAAGTTTTCAACAACTTCAAGTCATTGAGGGGCAGCTGCAGCAGGAAGACTACAAGACAGCTGTGGTAAGATTTCATATTTCAATAGAACAATTTAACTCATCAATTAACTGTGTCAGTGTTTTCATCTTTTGTTCATTGTACATGGTAAAAAATGTAGTCAACCATGTGTTAAAATCATATCTGTACTGGCTGGGCCGGTTCGACATGGAATGGTTAAGCAACAAGAAAGGTTTGGCTTGGTGAAGAAGCGGCAATTGTACTCACTCTAACTGATTTGCTGAAGTCAAAATGTGGATGGTCATAGTTAGCACTAACCAATGAGATTGATGGTTGTGAATAAGTTCCTCCTACTGCTGAAGGAACTGAAATGAATGTAAATTAGCTAATGATTTTCTCACCCTCAAGTCATCCTAGGTGTATATGACATTATTCTTTCAGACAAATACAATGTTATATTAAAAAAATGTCCTGACTCTTTCAAGCTTTATAATGGCAGTGAATGGCTGTATATTTTCCAAGGCCTGTCTGCTGGAAGCTATTTATTTTTCTTATACGAACGCATCACTTCGCTTCAAAGAGCCTTTATTAACCTCCCCAGAGCTGTGTGGAGCACTTTTATGATGGATGGACACACTTTTATGCACTTCAAAACAGAAACGGCTTTTCTACTATCCTTTTATAGGCTAAATAATTTCAAATGAACTGTTATATTAACCGTTAAAAGCCCAACCCATTTTTGAACGTTCTAATCAAGTATGATGTTTGCTTGTTCCTTTATTTGTCCATATATTTATTTTTACAGATAAACACGTTAGCCTTGAGGGGAGGCACAACAGTAAAGGAAAGTGTATGGCGGATTCTGAACTTCCTTTTATCAAATGACATGGTCCGGCAAATGAACTGGAGGGGAATCAATGGAAAAGCGGCATTCAAAGACACCTCTCTGAAAACTGTAATTAATGGTATGGCTTTCTGAACTTAACTACTGTGTTTTATTTGTGTTTGGTGTCAGCTAAAAAACAATTCCCTATAAATGTTAGATTTTATGATAAATAATAATAATTTGCTTATTTACTGTTGGTCATATGTGTCATTTTAGCTGCAGTCAGAAGAAACCGTTTGACTTCCACTGCAACAGACCAGGAAGTGGATAAAGTGGATAAAGAGATGGCTGCAGCTTTCCGCAGACAGGGATGGAGGCCGTCGGGCAAGACAAAAAAATTGACTGTTTCTTGGTTCTGACAATTGCCTGTTCTGCCTACTCAACGGACTGCCCTTTTGCCTTGCTCTGTTTTTGAACTATAGATCTGATTCTCCACTTGTTTATTAAATTCTCCTGGTTCTGACACTGGCTCGCCCTGCCTGTTCAACGGACTGCTCTTTTGCCTTGCTCTGTTTTTTAACTATAGATCTGATTCTCACTTGCACACTTGCTTTATTAAATTCTCCTGGTTCTGAGTGACACTTGCTTGACCTTGTTCATAATATGTAGAATTTGTTCCTAATATGTAGACCTTGGTCTAATGTTTTCTTTGGACAGTCCTCCCCTTCTGGACCTCTGCCTGTTTAATTGTATATATTTATATAATGTATTTATTATATTTATTGTTTCCTGTTTTTGATTTTTATTTATACATATTTGTTTTCTTTGGACTACCTTCTGGTTTCTGGCAGTACCCCCTTCTGGACCCTGCCTGTTTTATTGTGTATATATTTATATAATGTATTATATTTATTGTTTTCTGTTTTTGATTTTTATTTATAAATATTTGTTTTCTTTGGACTACCTTCTGGTTTCTTGCAGTACCCCCTTCTGGACCCTGCCTGTTTTATTGTATATATTTATATACGGTAATGTATTTATTATGTATTGTTTCCTGTTTTTGATTACTATTTATAAATTTAAAAGTATTCATGAAATATTTATATTTATTAAATCACTTTTGACTGATTATTTGAGTATTTTCTTTATTATATTATGATTAGATCTGGGCCAGATGTGGCCCATGCCATTTTTGAGATTTGGCCCAGGTGTGGCCCATGTCATTTGAGATTTGGCCCAGGTGTGGCCCATGTCATTTCTGAGATCTGGCCCGGTTGTGGCCCATGCCATTTCTGAGGTCTGGCCCGGTTGTGGCCCATGCCATTTCTGAGATGTGGCCCACGTCTGGCCCGGTTGTGGCCCATGCCATTTCTGAGATGTGGCCCACGTCTGGCCCGGTTATGGCTGACTTCTAGCTGCCACACTCAGGTTGAGTCATCGCCGTCATTCCATGCGGTATGTGGGCCAGAAGAATTTGGAAAATGTGGGCCACAACTGGGCCAGATGTCATTTGCTATCTGGGCGAGTGAGTCTCCGTGACGAGTTTGCCCAAAATGTACGGGATTCGGCTTTTGCGTTCTACAGTTGCCGTTCATCATGTTTACTGTGGCGAGCAGGACGAGGCTGAGGGGCGCGGGAGAACGGCGCGAGGCCGGTGGCGTGATTACTGACGACCGACACCTGTGAGGCACTGTTCTCGTATCTCGCACGGAGGAGCAGGTATTTTCTTAGCAATGGTAAAACACACATCAACCGATCACGCCACCGGCCTCGCGTCTTTCAACCGATCACGCCACCGGCCTCGCGTCTTTCAACCGATCACGCCACCGGCCTCGCGTCTTTCTCCCGCGGCGCTAGCCTCGTCCTGCTCCCTGTATTACTGTGATTACTGATGAGCGCGCCTGTGAGATGCACCGGTCTTATGGGCTATCTCTCACGGAGGTGCGGGTATTTTCTTAGCAATGTTAAAACGCAAATCAACCGATCACTTGTTTAGCATTCATGTAAACATTACATTCAGATTCACCAATCGGAATGAATTCAGTTAGATTGAAACAAAAGGTGAGCATGTAAACAATGGATGGCGACCGCAGAAAGCAAAAGCTGAATCCCGGATATTTTTGTCGATCTCGACGGCTGGACATGTCCGGGAAATAGAGTATGGTAACCCCTACTACTCAGCTTTCTTCGTCCCTGTTTTCTGCAGGTTTCTGCCGTTGAAATCAAACGCACTCGCACTGATCTG
>NW_028296068.1:2500-30936 GCF_964197995.2 Scardinius erythrophthalmus
TCCACTGTGACGTCGAGCGTCTCCTCATGTCCATACAGACGTGAGTTATATGCCCCTTACCACATCTGACTAAAACCTACCATAGTTTTTTCATTAAATTAAACCCTTGTTGGTGTAAACCAGGGCAATATAGCCCGTTTGATTTGAACCCTGGCGATTGTAGCCCTATATTTTATTATTTTATAATTATATATGTCTCTCTATGTCAGAACCGCTTACCTTTTTGGGCCTGGGGTTTTCCTTTAGTGGTCAGTAGAAAGTAGGCCAGTGCACAGCCATTTCTGGGGCCTTCGGGCCCTGGATCTTGGATTTTTCATTCCCCTAACCAAGCCCGTGCCACCGCCTCTGAGCTTTTGGATTGCCCTTCGTCTGGAATGGATTGTGTGTGATGTCTGTGAGTGTATGTGTATGATTATTAAATATTAAAATTAAAAACAAATTTATTGATAGTGAAAAAACTATTTATGAAGCACCATACAGTGCTGAAAGGTATTTAGTAGTGGGAGGGGCGCCCCGCCCTCTACCACTATAAAGTCCAGAGGGACCACGCCCTCGAGCACTCTGTAGTTGCAGAGGGAACAGAGACAGTTGTCATTTCAATTCGCCTGATGAGAACCTTGGGAAAGTTCGAAACGCGTCGCGAGATATGCCTGAATGACACAAAAACCGTAAAAATGAGTACAGCTGCCATCATTTTGAAGGTGGGTGATGTAGCAGAGCTCTGGAAAATTTTCTCTTCAGCCCATACAGGCGTCGAGTTGGTTAAAATGGCCGCCATCATTGGTGCGGGTGATGTTGCAGAGCCACATGATTTTTTCTCCGTCCACTGTGACGTCGAGCGTCTCCTCATGTCCATACAGACGTGAGTTATATGCCCCTTACCACATCTGACTAAAACCTACCATAGTTTTTTCATTAAATTAAACCCTTGTTGGTGTAAACCAGGGCAATATAGCCCGTTTGATTTGAACCCTGGCGATTGTAGCCCTATATTTTATTATTTTATAATTATATATGTCTCTCTATGTCAGAACCGCTTACCTTTTTGGGCCTGGGGTTTTCCTTTAGTGGTCAGTAGAAAGTAGGCCAGTGCACAGCCATTTCTGGGGCCTTCGGGCCCTGGATCTTGGATTTTTCATTCCCCTAACCAAGCCCGTGCCACCGCCTCTGAGCTTTTGGATTGCCCTTCGTCTGGAATGGATTGTGTGTGATGTCTGTGAGTGTATGTGTATGATTATTAAATATTAAAATTAAAAACAAATTTATTGATAGTGAAAAAACTATTTATGAAGCACCATACAGTGCTGAAAGGTATTTAGTAGTGGGAGGGGCGCCCCGCCCTCTACCACTATAAAGTCCAGAGGGACCACGCCCTCGAGCACTCTGTAGTTGCAGAGGGAACAGAGACAGTTGTCATTTCAATTCGCCTGATGAGAACCTTGGGAAAGTTCGAAACGCGTCGCGAGATATGCCTGAATGACACAAAAACCGTAAAAATGAGTACAGCTGCCATCATTTTGAAGGTGGGTGATGTAGCAGAGCTCTGGAAAATTTTCTCTTCAGCCCATACAGGCGTCGAGTTGGTTAAAATGGCCGCCATCATTGGTGCGGGTGATGTTGCAGAGCCACATGATTTTTTCTCCGTCCACTGTGACGTCGAGCGTCTCCTCATGTCCATACAGACGTGAGTTATATGCCCCTTACCACATCTGACTAAAACCTACCATAGTTTTTTCATTAAATTAAACCCTTGTTGGTGTAAACCAGGGCAATATAGCCCGTTTGATTTGAACCCTGGCGATTGTAGCCCTATATTTTATTATTTTATAATTATATATGTCTCTCTATGTCAGAACCGCTTACCTTTTTGGGCCTGGGGTTTTCCTTTAGTGGTCAGTAGAAAGTAGGCCAGTGCACAGCCATTTCTGGGGCCTTCGGGCCCTGGATCTTGGATTTTTCATTCCCCTAACCAAGCCCGTGCCACCGCCTCTGAGCTTTTGGATTGCCCTTCGTCTGGAATGGATTGTGTGTGATGTCTGTGAGTGTATGTGTATGATTATTAAATATTAAAATTAAAAACAAATTTATTGATAGTGAAAAAACTATTTATGAAGCACCATACAGTGCTGAAAGGTATTTAGTAGTGGGAGGGGCGCCCCGCCCTCTACCACTATAAAGTCCAGAGGGACCACGCCCTCGAGCACTCTGTAGTTGCAGAGGGAACAGAGACAGTTGTCATTTCAATTCGCCTGATGAGAACCTTGGGAAAGTTCGAAACGCGTCGCGAGATATGCCTGAATGACACAAAAACCGTAAAAATGAGTACAGCTGCCATCATTTTGAAGGTGGGTGATGTAGCAGAGCTCTGGAAAATTTTCTCTTCAGCCCATACAGGCGTCGAGTTGGTTAAAATGGCCGCCATCATTGGTGCGGGTGATGTTGCAGAGCCACATGATTTTTTCTCCGTCCACTGTGACGTCGAGCGTCTCCTCATGTCCATACAGACGTGAGTTATATGCCCCTTACCACATCTGACTAAAACCTACCATAGTTTTTTCATTAAATTAAACCCTTGTTGGTGTAAACCAGGGCAATATAGCCCGTTTGATTTGAACCCTGGCGATTGTAGCCCTATATTTTATTATTTTATAATTATATATGTCTCTCTATGTCAGAACCGCTTACCTTTTTGGGCCTGGGGTTTTCCTTTAGTGGTCAGTAGAAAGTAGGCCAGTGCACAGCCATTTCTGGGGCCTTCGGGCCCTGGATCTTGGATTTTTCATTCCCCTAACCAAGCCCGTGCCACCGCCTCTGAGCTTTTGGATTGCCCTTCGTCTGGAATGGATTGTGTGTGATGTCTGTGAGTGTATGTGTATGATTATTAAATATTAAAATTAAAAACAAATTTATTGATAGTGAAAAAACTATTTATGAAGCACCATACAGTGCTGAAAGGTATTTAGTAGTGGGAGGGGCGCCCCGCCCTCTACCACTATAAAGTCCAGAGGGACCACGCCCTCGAGCACTCTGTAGTTGCAGAGGGAACAGAGACAGTTGTCATTTCAATTCGCCTGATGAGAACCTTGGGAAAGTTCGAAACGCGTCGCGAGATATGCCTGAATGACACAAAAACCGTAAAAATGAGTACAGCTGCCATCATTTTGAAGGTGGGTGATGTAGCAGAGCTCTGGAAAATTTTCTCTTCAGCCCATACAGGCGTCGAGTTGGTTAAAATGGCCGCCATCATTGGTGCGGGTGATGTTGCAGAGCCACATGATTTTTTCTCCGTCCACTGTGACGTCGAGCGTCTCCTCATGTCCATACAGACGTGAGTTATATGCCCCTTACCACATCTGACTAAAACCTACCATAGTTTTTTCATTAAATTAAACCCTTGTTGGTGTAAACCAGGGCAATATAGCCCGTTTGATTTGAACCCTGGCGATTGTAGCCCTATATTTTATTATTTTATAATTATATATGTCTCTCTATGTCAGAACCGCTTACCTTTTTGGGCCTGGGGTTTTCCTTTAGTGGTCAGTAGAAAGTAGGCCAGTGCACAGCCATTTCTGGGGCCTTCGGGCCCTGGATCTTGGATTTTTCATTCCCCTAACCAAGCCCGTGCCACCGCCTCTGAGCTTTTGGATTGCCCTTCGTCTGGAATGGATTGTGTGTGATGTCTGTGAGTGTATGTGTATGATTATTAAATATTAAAATTAAAAACAAATTTATTGATAGTGAAAAAACTATTTATGAAGCACCATACAGTGCTGAAAGGTATTTAGTAGTGGGAGGGGCGCCCCGCCCTCTACCACTATAAAGTCCAGAGGGACCACGCCCTCGAGCACTCTGTAGTTGCAGAGGGAACAGAGACAGTTGTCATTTCAATTCGCCTGATGAGAACCTTGGGAAAGTTCGAAACGCGTCGCGAGATATGCCTGAATGACACAAAAACCGTAAAAATGAGTACAGCTGCCATCATTTTGAAGGTGGGTGATGTAGCAGAGCTCTGGAAAATTTTCTCTTCAGCCCATACAGGCGTCGAGTTGGTTAAAATGGCCGCCATCATTGGTGCGGGTGATGTTGCAGAGCCACATGATTTTTTCTCCGTCCACTGTGACGTCGAGCGTCTCCTCATGTCCATACAGACGTGAGTTATATGCCCCTTACCACATCTGACTAAAACCTACCATAGTTTTTTCATTAAATTAAACCCTTGTTGGTGTAAACCAGGGCAATATAGCCCGTTTGATTTGAACCCTGGCGATTGTAGCCCTATATTTTATTATTTTATAATTATATATGTCTCTCTATGTCAGAACCGCTTACCTTTTTGGGCCTGGGGTTTTCCTTTAGTGGTCAGTAGAAAGTAGGCCAGTGCACAGCCATTTCTGGGGCCTTCGGGCCCTGGATCTTGGATTTTTCATTCCCCTAACCAAGCCCGTGCCACCGCCTCTGAGCTTTTGGATTGCCCTTCGTCTGGAATGGATTGTGTGTGATGTCTGTGAGTGTATGTGTATGATTATTAAATATTAAAATTAAAAACAAATTTATTGATAGTGAAAAAACTATTTATGAAGCACCATACAGTGCTGAAAGGTATTAGTAGTGGGAGGGGCGCCCCGCCCTCTACCACTATAAAGTCCAGAGGGACCACGCCCTCGAGCACTCTGTAGTTGCAGAGGGAACAGAGACAGTTGTCATTTCAATTCGCCTGATGAGAACCTTGGGAAAGTTCGAAACGCGTCGCGAGATATGCCTGAATGACACAAAAACCGTAAAAATGAGTACAGCTGCCATCATTTTGAAGGTGGGTGATGTAGCAGAGCTCTGGAAAATTTTCTCTTCAGCCCATACAGGCGTCGAGTTGGTTAAAATGGCCGCCATCATTGGTGCGGGTGATGTTGCAGAGCCACATGATTTTTTCTCCGTCCACTGTGACGTCGAGCGTCTCCTCATGTCCATACAGACGTGAGTTATATGCCCCTTACCACATCTGACTAAAACCTACCATAGTTTTTTCATTAAATTAAACCCTTGTTGGTGTAAACCAGGGCAATATAGCCCGTTTGATTTGAACCCTGGCGATTGTAGCCCTATATTTTATTATTTTATAATTATATATGTCTCTCTATGTCAGAACCGCTTACCTTTTTGGGCCTGGGGTTTTCCTTTAGTGGTCAGTAGAAAGTAGGCCAGTGCACAGCCATTTCTGGGGCCTTCGGGCCCTGGATCTTGGATTTTTCATTCCCCTAACCAAGCCCGTGCCACCGCCTCTGAGCTTTTGGATTGCCCTTCGTCTGGAATGGATTGTGTGTGATGTCTGTGAGTGTATGTGTATGATTATTAAATATTAAAATTAAAAACAAATTTATTGATAGTGAAAAAACTATTTATGAAGCACCATACAGTGCTGAAAGGTATTTAGTAGTGGGAGGGGCGCCCGCCCTCTACCATAAAGTCCAGAGGGACCACGCCCTCGAGCACTCTGTAGTTGCAGAGGGAACAGAGACAGTTGTCATTTCAATTCGCCTGATGAGAACCTTGGGAAAGTTCGAAACGCGTCGCGAGATATGCCTGAATGACACAAAAACCGTAAAAATGAGTACAGCTGCCATCATTTTGAAGGTGGGTGATGTAGCAGAGCTCTGGAAAATTTTCTCTTCAGCCCATACAGGCGTCGAGTTGGTTAAAATGGCCGCCATCATTGGTGCGGGTGATGTTGCAGAGCCACATGATTTTTTCTCCGTCCACTGTGACGTCGAGCGTCTCCTCATGTCCATACAGACGTGAGTTATATGCCCCTTACCACATCTGACTAAAACCTACCATAGTTTTTTCATTAAATTAAACCCTTGTTGGTGTAAACCAGGGCAATATAGCCCGTTTGATTTGAACCCTGGCGATTGTAGCCCTATATTTTATTATTTTATAATTATATATGTCTCTCTATGTCAGAACCGCTTACCTTTTTGGGCCTGGGGTTTTCCTTTAGTGGTCAGTAGAAAGTAGGCCAGTGCACAGCCATTTCTGGGGCCTTCGGGCCCTGGATCTTGGATTTTTCATTCCCCTAACCAAGCCCGTGCCACCGCCTCTGAGCTTTTGGATTGCCCTTCGTCTGGAATGGATTGTGTGTGATGTCTGTGAGTGTATGTGTATGATTATTAAATATTAAAATTAAAAACAAATTTATTGATAGTGAAAAAACTATTTATGAAGCACCATACAGTGCTGAAAGGTATTTAGTAGTGGGAGGGGCGCCCCGCCCTCTACCACTATAAAGTCCAGAGGGACCACGCCCTCGAGCACTCTGTAGTTGCAGAGGGAACAGAGACAGTTGTCATTTCAATTCGCCTGATGAGAACCTTGGGAAAGTTCGAAACGCGTCGCGAGATATGCCTGAATGACACAAAAACCGTAAAAATGAGTACAGCTGCCATCATTTTGAAGGTGGGTGATGTAGCAGAGCTCTGGAAAATTTTCTCTTCAGCCCATACAGGCGTCGAGTTGGTTAAAATGGCCGCCATCATTGGTGCGGGTGATGTTGCAGAGCCACATGATTTTTTCTCCGTCCACTGTGACGTCGAGCGTCTCCTCATGTCCATACAGACGTGAGTTATATGCCCCTTACCACATCTGACTAAAACCTACCATAGTTTTTTCATTAAATTAAACCCTTGTTGGTGTAAACCAGGGCAATATAGCCCGTTTGATTTGAACCCTGGCGATTGTAGCCCTATATTTTATTATTTTATAATTATATATGTCTCTCTATGTCAGAACCGCTTACCTTTTTGGGCCTGGGGTTTTCCTTTAGTGGTCAGTAGAAAGTAGGCCAGTGCACAGCCATTTCTGGGGCCTTCGGGCCCTGGATCTTGGATTTTTCATTCCCCTAACCAAGCCCGTGCCACCGCCTCTGAGCTTTTGGATTGCCCTTCGTCTGGAATGGATTGTGTGTGATGTCTGTGAGTGTATGTGTATGATTATTAAATATTAAAATTAAAAACAAATTTATTGATAGTGAAAAAACTATTTATGAAGCACCATACAGTGCTGAAAGGTATTTAGTAGTGGGAGGGGCGCCCCGCCCTCTACCACTATAAAGTCCAGAGGGACCACGCCCTCGAGCACTCTGTAGTTGCAGAGGGAACAGAGACAGTTGTCATTTCAATTCGCCTGATGAGAACCTTGGGAAAGTTCGAAACGCGTCGCGAGATATGCCTGAATGACACAAAAACCGTAAAAATGAGTACAGCTGCCATCATTTTGAAGGTGGGTGATGTAGCAGAGCTCTGGAAAATTTTCTCTTCAGCCCATACAGGCGTCGAGTTGGTTAAAATGGCCGCCATCATTGGTGCGGGTGATGTTGCAGAGCCACATGATTTTTTCTCCGTCCACTGTGACGTCGAGCGTCTCCTCATGTCCATACAGACGTGAGTTATATGCCCCTTACCACATCTGACTAAAACCTACCATAGTTTTTTCATTAAATTAAACCCTTGTTGGTGTAAACCAGGGCAATATAGCCCGTTTGATTTGAACCCTGGCGATTGTAGCCCTATATTTTATTATTTTATAATTATATATGTCTCTCTATGTCAGAACCGCTTACCTTTTTGGGCCTGGGGTTTTCCTTTAGTGGTCAGTAGAAAGTAGGCCAGTGCACAGCCATTTCTGGGGCCTTCGGGCCCTGGATCTTGGATTTTTCATTCCCCTAACCAAGCCCGTGCCACCGCCTCTGAGCTTTTGGATTGCCCTTCGTCTGGAATGGATTGTGTGTGATGTCTGTGAGTGTATGTGTATGATTATTAAATATTAAAATTAAAAACAAATTTATTGATAGTGAAAAAACTATTTATGAAGCACCATACAGTGCTGAAAGGTATTTAGTAGTGGGAGGGGCGCCCCGCCCTCTACCACTATAAAGTCCAGAGGGACCACGCCCTCGAGCACTCTGTAGTTGCAGAGGGAACAGAGACAGTTGTCATTTCAATTCGCCTGATGAGAACCTTGGGAAAGTTCGAAACGCGTCGCGAGATATGCCTGAATGACACAAAAACCGTAAAAATGAGTACAGCTGCCATCATTTTGAAGGTGGGTGATGTAGCAGAGCTCTGGAAAATTTTCTCTTCAGCCCATACAGGCGTCGAGTTGGTTAAAATGGCCGCCATCATTGGTGCGGGTGATGTTGCAGAGCCACATGATTTTTTCTCCGTCCACTGTGACGTCGAGCGTCTCCTCATGTCCATACAGACGTGAGTTATATGCCCCTTACCACATCTGACTAAAACCTACCATAGTTTTTTCATTAAATTAAACCCTTGTTGGTGTAAACCAGGGCAATATAGCCCGTTTGATTTGAACCCTGGCGATTGTAGCCCTATATTTTATTATTTTATAATTATATATGTCTCTCTATGTCAGAACCGCTTACCTTTTTGGGCCTGGGGTTTTCCTTTAGTGGTCAGTAGAAAGTAGGCCAGTGCACAGCCATTTCTGGGGCCTTCGGGCCCTGGATCTTGGATTTTTCATTCCCCTAACCAAGCCCGTGCCACCGCCTCTGAGCTTTTGGATTGCCCTTCGTCTGGAATGGATTGTGTGTGATGTCTGTGAGTGTATGTGTATGATTATTAAATATTAAAATTAAAAACAAATTTATTGATAGTGAAAAAACTATTTATGAAGCACCATACAGTGCTGAAAGGTATTTAGTAGTGGGAGGGGCGCCCCGCCCTCTACCACTATAAAGTCCAGAGGGACCACGCCCTCGAGCACTCTGTAGTTGCAGAGGGAACAGAGACAGTTGTCATTTCAATTCGCCTGATGAGAACCTTGGGAAAGTTCGAAACGCGTCGCGAGATATGCCTGAATGACACAAAAACCGTAAAAATGAGTACAGCTGCCATCATTTTGAAGGTGGGTGATGTAGCAGAGCTCTGGAAAATTTTCTCTTCAGCCCATACAGGCGTCGAGTTGGTTAAAATGGCCGCCATCATTGGTGCGGGTGATGTTGCAGAGCCACATGATTTTTTCTCCGTCCACTGTGACGTCGAGCGTCTCCTCATGTCCATACAGACGTGAGTTATATGCCCCTTACCACATCTGACTAAAACCTACCATAGTTTTTTCATTAAATTAAACCCTTGTTGGTGTAAACCAGGGCAATATAGCCCGTTTGATTTGAACCCTGGCGATTGTAGCCCTATATTTTATTATTTTATAATTATATATGTCTCTCTATGTCAGAACCGCTTACCTTTTTGGGCCTGGGGTTTTCCTTTAGTGGTCAGTAGAAAGTAGGCCAGTGCACAGCCATTTCTGGGGCCTTCGGGCCCTGGATCTTGGATTTTTCATTCCCCTAACCAAGCCCGTGCCACCGCCTCTGAGCTTTTGGATTGCCCTTCGTCTGGAATGGATTGTGTGTGATGTCTGTGAGTGTATGTGTATGATTATTAAATATTAAAATTAAAAACAAATTTATTGATAGTGAAAAAACTATTTATGAAGCACCATACAGTGCTGAAAGGTATTTAGTAGTGGGAGGGGCGCCCCGCCCTCTACCACTATAAAGTCCAGAGGGACCACGCCCTCGAGCACTCTGTAGTTGCAGAGGGAACAGAGACAGTTGTCATTTCAATTCGCCTGATGAGAACCTTGGGAAAGTTCGAAACGCGTCGCGAGATATGCCTGAATGACACAAAAACCGTAAAAATGAGTACAGCTGCCATCATTTTGAAGGTGGGGTGATGTAGCAGAGCTCTGGAAAATTTTCTCTTCAGCCCATACAGGCGTCGAGTTGGTTAAAATGGCCGCCATCATTGGTGCGGGTGATGTTGCAGAGCCACATGATTTTTTCTCCGTCCACTGTGACGTCGAGCGTCTCCTCATGTCCATACAGACGTGAGTTATATGCCCCTTACCACATCTGACTAAAACCTACCATAGTTTTTTCATTAAATTAAACCCTTGTTGGTGTAAACCAGGGCAATATAGCCCGTTTGATTTGAACCCTGGCGATTGTAGCCCTATATTTTATTATTTTATAATTATATATGTCTCTCTATGTCAGAACCGCTTACCTTTTTGGGCCTGGGGTTTTCCTTTAGTGGTCAGTAGAAAGTAGGCCAGTGCACAGCCATTTCTGGGGCCTTCGGGCCCTGGATCTTGGATTTTCATTCCCCTAACCAAGCCCGTGCCACCGCCTCTGAGCTTTTGGATTGCCCTTCGTCTGGAATGGATTGTGTGTGATGTCTGTGAGTGTATGTGTATGATTATTAAATATTAAAATTAAAAACAAATTTATTGATAGTGAAAAAACTATTTATGAAGCACCATACAGTGCTGAAAGGTATTTAGTAGTGGGAGGGGCGCCCCGCCCTCTACCACTATAAAGTCCAGAGGGACCACGCCCTCGAGCACTCTGTAGTTGCAGAGGGAACAGAGACAGTTGTCATTTCAATTCGCCTGATGAGAACCTTGGGAAAGTTCGAAACGCGTCGCGAGATATGCCTGAATGACACAAAAACCGTAAAAATGAGTACAGCTGCCATCATTTTGAAGGTGGGTGATGTAGCAGAGCTCTGGAAAATTTTCTCTTCAGCCCATACAGGCGTCGAGTTGGTTAAAATGGCCGCCATCATTGGTGCGGGTGATGTTGCAGAGCCACATGATTTTTTCTCCGTCCACTGTGACGTCGAGCGTCTCCTCATGTCCATACAGACGTGAGTTATATGCCCCTTACCACATCTGACTAAAACCTACCATAGTTTTTTCATTAAATTAAACCCTTGTTGGTGTAAACCAGGGCAATATAGCCCGTTTGATTTGAACCCTGGCGATTGTAGCCCTATATTTTATTATTTTATAATTATATATGTCTCTCTATGTCAGAACCGCTTACCTTTTTGGGCCTGGGGTTTTCCTTTAGTGGTCAGTAGAAAGTAGGCCAGTGCACAGCCATTTCTGGGGCCTTCGGGCCCTGGATCTTGGATTTTTCATTCCCCTAACCAAGCCCGTGCCACCGCCTCTGAGCTTTTGGATTGCCCTTCGTCTGGAATGGATTGTGTGTGATGTCTGTGAGTGTATGTGTATGATTATTAAATATTAAAATTAAAAACAAATTTATTGATAGTGAAAAAACTATTTATGAAGCACCATACAGTGCTGAAAGGTATTTAGTAGTGGGAGGGGCGCCCCGCCCTCTACCACTATAAAGTCCAGAGGGACCACGCCCTCGAGCACTCTGTAGTTGCAGAGGGAACAGAGACAGTTGTCATTTCAATTCGCCTGATGAGAACCTTGGGAAAGTTCGAAACGCGTCGCGAGATATGCCTGAATGACACAAAAACCGTAAAAATGAGTACAGCTGCCATCATTTTGAAGGTGGGTGATGTAGCAGAGCTCTGGAAAATTTTCTCTTCAGCCCATACAGGCGTCGAGTTGGTTAAAATGGCCGCCATCATTGGTGCGGGTGATGTTGCAGAGCCACATGATTTTTTCTCCGTCCACTGTGACGTCGAGCGTCTCCTCATGTCCATACAGACGTGAGTTATATGCCCCTTACCACATCTGACTAAAACCTACCATAGTTTTTTCATTAAATTAAACCCTTGTTGGTGTAAACCAGGGCAATATAGCCCGTTTGATTTGAACCCTGGCGATTGTAGCCCTATATTTTATTATTTTATAATTATATATGTCTCTCTATGTCAGAACCGCTTACCTTTTTGGGCCTGGGGTTTTCCTTTAGTGGTCAGTAGAAAGTAGGCCAGTGCACAGCCATTTCTGGGGCCTTCGGGCCCTGGATCTTGGATTTTTCATTCCCCTAACCAAGCCCGTGCCACCGCCTCTGAGCTTTTGGATTGCCCTTCGTCTGGAATGGATTGTGTGTGATGTCTGTGAGTGTATGTGTATGATTATTAAATATTAAAATTAAAAACAAATTTATTGATAGTGAAAAAACTATTTATGAAGCACCATACAGTGCTGAAAGGTATTTAGTAGTGGGAGGGGCGCCCCGCCCTCTACCACTATAAAGTCCAGAGGGACCACGCCCTCGAGCACTCTGTAGTTGCAGAGGGAACAGAGACATGTCATTTCAATTCGCCTGATGAGAACCTTGGGAAAGTTCGAAACGCGTCGCGAGATATGCCTGAATGACACAAAAACCGTAAAAATGAGTACAGCTGCCATCATTTGAAGGTGGGTGATGTAGCAGAGCTCTGGAAAATTTTCTCTTCAGCCCATACAGGCGTCGAGTTGGTTAAAATGGCCGCCATCATTGGTGCGGGTGATGTTGCAGAGCCACATGATTTTTTCTCCGTCCACTGTGACGTCGAGCGTCTCCTCATGTCCATACAGACGTGAGTTATATGCCCCTTACCACATCTGACTAAAACCTACCATAGTTTTTTCATTAAATTAAACCCTTGTTGGTGTAAACCAGGGCAATATAGCCCGTTTGATTTGAACCCTGGCGATTGTAGCCCTATATTTTATTATTTTATAATTATATATGTCTCTCTATGTCAGAACCGCTTACCTTTTTGGGCCTGGGGTTTTCCTTTAGTGGTCAGTAGAAAGTAGGCCAGTGCACAGCCATTTCTGGGGCCTTCGGGCCCTGGATCTTGGATTTTTCATTCCCCTAACCAAGCCCGTGCCACCGCCTCTGAGCTTTTGGATTGCCCTTCGTCTGGAATGGATTGTGTGTGATGTCTGTGAGTGTATGTGTATGATTATTAAATATTAAAATTAAAAACAAATTTATTGATAGTGAAAAAACTATTTATGAAGCACCATGCAGTGCTGAAAGGTATTTAGTAGTGGGAGGGGCGCCCCGCCCTCTACCACTATAAAGTCCAGAGGGACCACGCCCTCGAGCACTCTGTAGTTGCAGAGGGAACAGAGACAGTTGTCATTTCAATTCGCCTGATGAGAACCTTGGGAAAGTTCGAAACGCGTCGCGAGATATGCCTGAATGACACAAAAACCGTAAAAATGAGTACAGCTGCCATCATTTTGAAGGTGGGTGATGTAGCAGAGCTCTGGAAAATTTTCTCTTCAGCCCATACAGGCGTCGAGTTGGTTAAAATGGCCGCCATCATTGGTGCGGGTGATGTTGCAGAGCCACATGATTTTTTCTCCGTCCACTGTGACGTCGAGCGTCTCCTCATGTCCATACAGACGTGAGTTATATGCCCCTTACCACATCTGACTAAAACCTACCATAGTTTTTTCATTAAATTAAACCCTTGTTGGTGTAAACCAGGGCAATATAGCCCGTTTGATTTGAACCCTGGCGATTGTAGCCCTATATTTTATTATTTTATAATTATATATGTCTCTCTATGTCAGAACCGCTTACCTTTTTGGGCCTGGGGTTTTCCTTTAGTGGTCAGTAGAAAGTAGGCCAGTGCACAGCCATTTCTGGGGCCTTCGGGCCCTGGATCTTGGATTTTTCATTCCCCTAACCAAGCCCGTGCCACCGCCTCTGAGCTTTTGGATTGCCCTTCGTCTGGAATGGATTGTGTGTGATGTCTGTGAGTGTATGTGTATGATTATTAAATATTAAAATTAAAAACAAATTTATTGATAGTGAAAAAACTATTTATGAAGCACCATGCAGTGCTGAAAGGTATTTAGTAGTGGGAGGGGCGCCCCGCCCTCTACCACTATAAAGTCCAGAGGGACCACGCCCTCGAGCACTCTGTAGTTGCAGAGGGAACAGAGACAGTTGTCATTTCAATTCGCCTGATGAGAACCTTGGGAAAGTTCGAAACGCGTCGCGAGATATGCCTGAATGACACAAAAACCGTAAAAATGAGTACAGCTGCCATCATTTTGAAGGTGGGTGATGTAGCAGAGCTCTGGAAAATTTTCTCTTCAGCCCATACAGGCGTCGAGTTGGTTAAAATGGCCGCCATCATTGGTGCGGGTGATGTTGCAGAGCCACATGATTTTTTCTCCGTCCACTGTGACGTCGAGCGTCTCCTCATGTCCATACAGACGTGAGTTATATGCCCCTTACCACATCTGACTAAAACCTACCATAGTTTTTTCATTAAATTAAACCCTTGTTGGTGTAAACCAGGGCAATATAGCCCGTTTGATTTGAACCCTGGCGATTGTAGCCCTATATTTTATTATTTTATAATTATATATGTCTCTCTATGTCAGAACCGCTTACCTTTTTGGGCCTGGGGTTTTCCTTTAGTGGTCAGTAGAAAGTAGGCCAGTGCACAGCCATTTCTGGGGCCTTCGGGCCCTGGATCTTGGATTTTTCATTCCCCTAACCAAGCCCGTGCCACCGCCTCTGAGCTTTTGGATTGCCCTTCGTCTGGAATGGATTGTGTGTGATGTCTGTGAGTGTATGTGTATGATTATTAAATATTAAAATTAAAAACAAATTTATTGATAGTGAAAAAACTATTTATGAAGCACCATGCAGTGCTGAAAGGTATTTAGTAGTGGGAGGGGCGCCCCGCCCTCTACCACTATAAAGTCCAGAGGGACCACGCCCTCGAGCACTCTGTAGTTGCAGAGGGAACAGAGACAGTTGTCATTTCAATTCGCCTGATGAGAACCTTGGGAAAGTTCGAAACGCGTCGCGAGATATGCCTGAATGACACAAAAACCGTAAAAATGAGTACAGCTGCCATCATTTTGAAGGTGGGTGATGTAGCAGAGCTCTGGAAAATTTTCTCTTCAGCCCATACAGGCGTCGAGTTGGTTAAAATGGCCGCCATCATTGGTGCGGGTGATGTTGCAGAGCCACATGATTTTTCTCCGTCCACTGTGACGTCGAGCGTCTCCTCATGTCCATACAGACGTGAGTTATATGCCCCTTACCACATCTGACTAAAACCTACCATAGTTTTTTCATTAAATTAAACCCTTGTTGGTGTAAACCAGGGCAATATAGCCCGTTTGATTTGAACCCTGGCGATTGTAGCCCTATATTTTATTATTTTATAATTATATATGTCTCTCTATGTCAGAACCGCTTACCTTTTTGGGGGGCCTGGGGTTTTCCTTTAGTGGTCAGTAGAAAGTAGGCCAGTGCACAGCCATTTCTGGGGCCTTCGGGCCCTGGATCTTGGATTTTTCATTCCCCTAACCAAGCCCGTGCCACCGCCTCTGAGCTTTTGGATTGCCCTTCGTCTGGAATGGATTGTGTGTGATGTCTGTGAGTGTATGTGTATGATTATTAAATATTAAAATTAAAAACAAATTTATTGATAGTGAAAAAACTATTTATGAAGCACCATGCAGTGCTGAAAGGTATTTAGTAGTGGGAGGGGCGCCCCGCCCTCTACCACTATAAAGTCCAGAGGGACCACGCCCTCGAGCACTCTGTAGTTGCAGAGGGAACAGAGACAGTTGTCATTTCAATTCGCCTGATGAGAACCTTGGGAAAGTTCGAAACGCGTCGCGAGATATGCCTGAATGACACAAAAACCGTAAAAATGAGTACAGCTGCCATCATTTTGAAGGTGGGTGATGTAGCAGAGCTCTGGAAAATTTTCTCTTCAGCCCATACAGGCGTCGAGTTGGTTAAAATGGCCGCCATCATTGGTGCGGGTGATGTTGCAGAGCCACATGATTTTTTCTCCGTCCACTGTGACGTCGAGCGTCTCCTCATGTCCATACAGACGTGAGTTATATGCCCCTTACCACATCTGACTAAAACCTACCATAGTTTTTTCATTAAATTAAACCCTTGTTGGTGTAAACCAGGGCAATATAGCCCGTTTGATTTGAACCCTGGCGATTGTAGCCCTATATTTTATTATTTTATAATTATATATGTCTCTCTATGTCAGAACCGCTTACCTTTTGGGCCTGGGGTTTTCCTTTAGTGGTCAGTAGAAAGTAGGCCAGTGCACAGCCATTTCTGGGGCCTTCGGGCCCTGGATCTTGGATTTTTCATTCCCCTAACCAAGCCCGTGCCACCGCCTCTGAGCTTTTGGATTGCCCTTCGTCTGGAATGGATTGTGTGTGATGTCTGTGAGTGTATGTGTATGATTATTAAATATTAAAATTAAAAACAAATTTATTGATAGTGAAAAAACTATTTATGAAGCACCATGCAGTGCTGAAAGGTATTTAGTAGTGGGAGGGGCGCCCCGCCCTCTACCACTATAAAGTCCAGAGGGACCACGCCCTCGAGCACTCTGTAGTTGCAGAGGGAACAGAGACAGTTGTCATTTCAATTCGCCTGATGAGAACCTTGGGAAAGTTCGAAACGCGTCGCGAGATATGCCTGAATGACACAAAAACCGTAAAAATGAGTACAGCTGCCATCATTTTGAAGGTGGGTGATGTAGCAGAGCTCTGGAAAATTTTCTCTTCAGCCCATACAGGCGTCGAGTTGGTTAAAATGGCCGCCATCATTGGTGCGGGTGATGTTGCAGAGCCACATGATTTTTTCTCCGTCCACTGTGACGTCGAGCGTCTCCTCATGTCCATACAGACGTGAGTTATATGCCCCTTACCACATCTGACTAAAACCTACCATAGTTTTTTCATTAAATTAAACCCTTGTTGGTGTAAACCAGGGCAATATAGCCCGTTTGATTTGAACCCTGGCGATTGTAGCCCTATATTTTATTATTTTATAATTATATATGTCTCTCTATGTCAGAACCGCTTACCTTTTTGGGCCTGGGGTTTTCCTTTAGTGGTCAGTAGAAAGTAGGCCAGTGCACAGCCTTTCTGGGCCTTCGGGCCCTGGATCTTGGATTTTTCATTCCCCTAACCAAGCCCGTGCCACCGCCTCTGAGCTTTTGGATTGCCCTTCGTCTGGAATGGATTGTGTGTGATGTCTGTGAGTGTATGTGTATGATTATTAAATATTAAAATTAAAAACAAATTTATTGATAGTGAAAAAACTATTTATGAAGCACCATGCAGTGCTGAAAGGTATTTAGTAGTGGGAGGGGCGCCCCGCCCTCTACCACTATAAAGTCCAGAGGGACCACGCCCTCGAGCACTCTGTAGTTGCAGAGGGAACAGAGACAGTTGTCATTTCAATTCGCCTGATGAGAACCTTGGGAAAGTTCGAAACGCGTCGCGAGATATGCCTGAATGAACAAAAACCGTAAAAATGAGTACAGCTGCCATCATTTTGAAGGTGGGTGATGTAGCAGAGCTCTGGAAAATTTTCTCTTCAGCCCATACAGGCGTCGAGTTGGTTAAAATGGCCGCCATCATTGGTGCGGGTGATGTTGCAGAGCCACATGATTTTTTCTCCGTCCACTGTGACGTCGAGCGTCTCCTCATGTCCATACAGACGTGAGTTATATGCCCCTTACCACATCTGACTAAAACCTACCATAGTTTTTTCATTAAATTAAACCCTTGTTGGTGTAAACCAGGGCAATATAGCCCGTTTGATTTGAACCCTGGCGATTGTAGCCCTATATTTTATTATTTTATAATTATATATGTCTCTCTATGTCAGAACCGCTTACCTTTTTGGGCCTGGGGTTTTCCTTTAGTGGTCAGTAGAAAGTAGGCCAGTGCACAGCCATTTCTGGGGCCTTCGGGCCCTGGATCTTGGATTTTTCATTCCCCTAACCAAGCCCGTGCCACCGCCTCTGAGCTTTTGGATTGCCCTTCGTCTGGAATGGATTGTGTGTGATGTCTGTGAGTGTATGTGTATGATTATTAAATATTAAAATTAAAAACAAATTTATTGATAGTGAAAAAACTATTTATGAAGCACCATGCAGTGCTGAAAGGTATTTAGTAGTGGGAGGGGCGCCCCGCCCTCTACCACTATAAAGTCCAGAGGGACCACGCCCTCGAGCACTCTGTAGTTGCAGAGGGAACAGAGACAGTTGTCATTTCAATTCGCCTGATGAGAACCTTGGGAAAGTTCGAAACGCGTCGCGAGATATGCCTGAATGACACAAAAACCGTAAAAATGAGTACAGCTGCCATCATTTTGAAGGTGGGTGATGTAGCAGAGCTCTGGAAAATTTTCTCTTCAGCCCATACAGGCGTCGAGTTGGTTAAAATGGCCGCCATCATTGGTGCGGGTGATGTTGCAGAGCCACATGATTTTTTCTCCGTCCACTGTGACGTCGAGCGTCTCCTCATGTCCATACAGACGTGAGTTATATGCCCCTTACCACATCTGACTAAAACCTACCATAGTTTTTTCATTAAATTAAACCCTTGTTGGTGTAAACCAGGGCAATATAGCCCGTTTGATTTGAACCCTGGCGATTGTAGCCCTATATTTTATTATTTTATAATTATATATGTCTCTCTATGTCAGAACCGCTTACCTTTTTGGGCCTGGGGTTTTCCTTTAGTGGTCAGTAGAAAGTAGGCCAGTGCACAGCCATTTCTGGGGCCTTCGGGCCCTGGATCTTGGATTTTTCATTCCCTAACCAAGCCCGTGCCACCGCCTCTGAGCTTTTGGATTGCCCTTCGTCTGGAATGGATTGTGTGTGATGTCTGTGAGTGTATGTGTATGATTATTAAATATTAAAATTAAAAACAAATTTATTGATAGTGAAAAAACTATTTATGAAGCACCATGCAGTGCTGAAAGGTATTTAGTAGTGGGAGGGGCGCCCCGCCCTCTACCACTATAAAGTCCAGAGGGACCACGCCCTCGAGCACTCTGTAGTTGCAGAGGGAACAGAGACAGTTGTCATTTCAATTCGCCTGATGAGAACCTTGGGAAAGTTCGAAACGCGTCGCGAGATATGCCTGAATGACACAAAAACCGTAAAAATGAGTACAGCTGCCATCATTTTGAAGGTGGGTGATGTAGCAGAGCTCTGGAAAATTTTCTCTTCAGCCCATACAGGCGTCGAGTTGGTTAAAATGGCCGCCATCATTGGTGCGGGTGATGTTGCAGAGCCACATGATTTTTTCTCCGTCCACTGTGACGTCGAGCGTCTCCTCATGTCCATACAGACGTGAGTTATATGCCCCTTACCACATCTGACTAAAACCTACCATAGTTTTTTCATTAAATTAAACCCTTGTTGGTGTAAACCAGGGCAATATAGCCCGTTTGATTTGAACCCTGGCGATTGTAGCCCTATATTTTATTATTTTATAATTATATATGTCTCTCTATGTCAGAACCGCTTACCTTTTTGGGCCTGGGGTTTTCCTTTAGTGGTCAGTAGAAAGTAGGCCAGTGCACAGCCATTTCTGGGGCCTTCGGGCCCTGGATCTTGGATTTTTCATTCCCCTAACCAAGCCCGTGCCACCGCCTCTGAGCTTTTGGATTGCCCTTCGTCTGGAATGGATTGTGTGTGATGTCTGTGAGTGTATGTGTATGATTATTAAATATTAAAATTAAAAACAAATTTATTGATAGTGAAAAAACTATTTATGAAGCACCATGCAGTGCTGAAAGGTATTTAGTAGTGGGAGGGGCGCCCCGCCCTCTACCACTATAAAGTCCAGAGGGACCACGCCCTCGAGCACTCTGTAGTTGCAGAGGGAACAGAGACAGTTGTCATTTCAATTCGCCTGATGAGAACCTTGGGAAAGTTCGAAACGCGTCGCGAGATATGCCTGAATGACACAAAAACCGTAAAAATGAGTACAGCTGCCATCATTTTGAAGGTGGGTGATGTAGCAGAGCTCTGGAAAATTTTCTCTTCAGCCCATACAGGCGTCGAGTTGGTTAAAATGGCCGCCATCATTGGTGCGGGTGATGTTGCAGAGCCACATGATTTTTTCTCCGTCCACTGTGACGTCGAGCGTCTCCTCATGTCCATACAGACGTGAGTTATATGCCCCTTACCACATCTGACTAAAACCTACCATAGTTTTTTCATTAAATTAAACCCTTGTTGGTGTAAACCAGGGCAATATAGCCCGTTTGATTTGAACCCTGGCGATTGTAGCCCTATATTTTATTATTTTATAATTATATATGTCTCTCTATGTCAGAACCGCTTACCTTTTTGGGCCTGGGGTTTTCCTTTAGTGGTCAGTAGAAAGTAGGCCAGTGCACAGCCATTTCTGGGGCCTTCGGGCCCTGGATCTTGGATTTTTCATTCCCCTAACCAAGCCCGTGCCACCGCCTCTGAGCTTTTGGATTGCCCTTCGTCTGGAATGGATTGTGTGTGATGTCTGTGAGTGTATGTGTATGATTATTAAATATTAAAATTAAAAACAAATTTATTGATAGTGAAAAAACTATTTATGAAGCACCATGCAGTGCTGAAAGGTATTTAGTAGTGGGAGGGGCGCCCCGCCCTCTACCACTATAAAGTCCAGAGGGACCACGCCCTCGAGCACTCTGTAGTTGCAGAGGGAACAGAGACAGTTGTCATTTCAATTCGCCTGATGAGAACCTTGGGAAAGTTCGAAACGCGTCGCGAGATATGCCTGAATGACACAAAAACCGTAAAAATGAGTACAGCTGCCATCATTTTGAAGGTGGGTGATGTAGCAGAGCTCTGGAAAATTTTCTCTTCAGCCCATACAGGCGTCGAGTTGGTTAAAATGGCCGCCATCATTGGTGCGGGTGATGTTGCAGAGCCACATGATTTTTTCTCCGTCCACTGTGACGTCGAGCGTCTCCTCATGTCCATACAGACGTGAGTTATATGCCCCTTACCACATCTGACTAAAACCTACCATAGTTTTTTCTTAAATTAATTTAAACCCTTGTTGGTGTAAACCAGGGCAATATAGCCCGTTTGATTTTGAACCCTGGCGATTGTAGCCCTATATTTTATTATTTTATAATTATATATGTCTCTCTATGTCAGAACCGCTTACCTTTTTGGGCCTGGGGTTTTCCTTTAGTGGTCAGTAGAAAGTAGGCCAGTGCACAGCCATTTCTGGGGCCTTCGGGCCCTGGATCTTGGATTTTTCATTCCCCTAACCAAGCCCGTGCCACCGCCTCTGAGCTTTTGGATTGCCCTTCGTCTGGAATGGATTGTGTGTGATGTCTGTGAGTGTATGTGTATGATTATTAAATATTAAAATTAAAAACAAATTTATTGATAGTGAAAAAACTATTTATGAAGCACCATGCAGTGCTGAAAGGTATTTAGTAGTGGGAGGGGCGCCCCGCCCTCTACCACTATAAAGTCCAGAGGGACCACGCCCTCGAGCACTCTGTAGTTGCAGAGGGAACAGAGACAGTTGTCATTTCAATTCGCCTGATGAGAACCTTGGGAAAGTTCGAAACGCGTCGCGAGATATGCCTGAATGACACAAAAACCGTAAAAATGAGTACAGCTGCCATCATTTTGAAGGTGGGTGATGTAGCAGAGCTCTGGAAAATTTTCTCTTCAGCCCATACAGGCGTCGAGTTGGTTAAAATGGCCGCCATCATTGGTGCGGGTGATGTTGCAGAGCCACATGATTTTTTCTCCGTCCACTGTGACGTCGAGCGTCTCCTCATGTCCATACAGACGTGAGTTATATGCCCCTTACCACATCTGACTAAAAACCTACCATAGTTTTTTCATTAAATTAAACCCTTGTTGGTGTAAACCAGGGCAATATAGCCCGTTTGATTTGAACCCTGGCGATTGTAGCCCTATATTTTATTATTTTATAATTATATATGTCTCTCTATGTCAGAACCGCTTACCTTTTTGGGCCTGGGGTTTTCCTTTAGTGGTCAGTAGAAAGTAGGCCAGTGCACAGCCATTTCTGGGGCCTTCGGGCCCTGGATCTTGGATTTTTCATTCCCCTAACCAAGCCCGTGCCACCGCCTCTGAGCTTTTGGATTGCCCTTCGTCTGGAATGGATTGTGTGTGATGTCTGTGAGTGTATGTGTATGATTATTAAATATTAAAATTAAAAACAAATTTATTGATAGTGAAAAAACTATTTATGAAGCACCATGCAGTGCTGAAAGGTATTTAGTAGTGGGAGGGGCGCCCCGCCCTCTACCACTATAAAGTCCAGAGGGACCACGCCCTCGAGCACTCTGTAGTTGCAGAGGGAACAGAGACAGTTGTCATTTCAATTCGCCTGATGAGAACCTTGGGAAAGTTCGAAACGCGTCGCGAGATATGCCTGAATGACACAAAAACCGTAAAAATGAGTACAGCTGCCATCATTTTGAAGGTGGGTGATGTAGCAGAGCTCTGGAAAATTTTCTCTTCAGCCCATACAGGCGTCGAGTTGGTTAAAATGGCCGCCATCATTGGTGCGGGTGATGTTGCAGAGCCACATGATTTTTTCTCCGTCCACTGTGACGTCGAGCGTCTCCTCATGTCCATACAGACGTGAGTTATATGCCCCTTACCACATCTGACTAAAACCTACCATAGTTTTTTCATTAAATTAAACCCTTGTTGGTGTAAACCAGGGCAATATAGCCCGTTTGATTTGAACCCTGGCGATTGTAGCCCTATATTTTATTATTTTATAATTATATATGTCTCTCTATGTCAGAACCGCTTACCTTTTTGGGCCTGGGGTTTTCCTTTAGTGGTCAGTAGAAAGTAGGCCAGTGCACAGCCATTTCTGGGGCCTTCGGGCCCTGGATCTTGGATTTTTCATTCCCCTAACCAAGCCCGTGCCACCGCCTCTGAGCTTTTGGATTGCCCTTCGTCTGGAATGGATTGTGTGTGATGTCTGTGAGTGTATGTGTATGATTATTAAATATTAAAATTAAAAACAAATTTATTGATAGTGAAAAAACTATTTATGAAGCACCATGCAGTGCTGAAAGGTATTTAGTAGTGGGAGGGGCGCCCCGCCCTCTACCACTATAAAGTCCAGAGGGACCACGCCCTCGAGCACTCTGTAGTTGCAGAGGGAACAGAGACAGTTGTCATTTCAATTCGCCTGATGAGAACCTTGGGAAAGTTCGAAACGCGTCGCGAGATATGCCTGAATGACACAAAAACCGTAAAAATGAGTACAGCTGCCATCATTTTGAAGGTGGGTGATGTAGCAGAGCTCTGGAAAATTTTCTCTTCAGCCCATACAGGCGTCGAGTTGGTTAAAATGGCCGCCATCATTGGTGCGGGTGATGTTGCAGAGCCACATGATTTTTTCTCCGTCCACTGTGACGTCGAGCGTCTCCTCATGTCCATACAGACGTGAGTTATATGCCCCTTACCACATCTGACTAAAACCTACCATAGTTTTTTCATTAAATTAAACCCTTGTTGGTGTAAACCAGGGCAATATAGCCCGTTTGATTTGAACCCTGGCGATTGTAGCCCTATATTTTATTATTTTATAATTATATATGTCTCTCTATGTCAGAACCGCTTACCTTTTTGGGCCTGGGGTTTTCCTTTAGTGGTCAGTAGAAAGTAGGCCAGTGCACAGCCATTTCTGGGGCCTTCGGGCCCTGGATCTTGGATTTTTCATTCCCCTAACCAAGCCCGTGCCACCGCCTCTGAGCTTTTGGATTGCCCTTCGTCTGGAATGGATTGTGTGTGATGTCTGTGAGTGTATGTGTATGATTATTAAATATTAAAATTAAAAACAAATTTATTGATAGTGAAAAAACTATTTATGAAGCACCATGCAGTGCTGAAAGGTATTTAGTAGTGGGAGGGGCGCCCCGCCCTCTACCACTATAAAGTCCAGAGGGACCACGCCCTCGAGCACTCTGTAGTTGCAGAGGGAACAGAGACAGTTGTCATTTCAATTCGCCTGATGAGAACCTTGGGAAAGTTCGAAACGCGTCGCGAGATATGCCTGAATGACACAAAAACCGTAAAAATGAGTACAGCTGCCATCATTTTGAAGGTGGGTGATGTAGCAGAGCTCTGGAAAATTTTCTCTTCAGCCCATACAGGCGTCGAGTTGGTTAAAATGGCCGCCATCATTGGTGCGGGTGATGTTGCAGAGCCACATGATTTTTTCTCCGTCCACTGTGACGTCGAGCGTCTCCTCATGTCCATACAGACGTGAGTTATATGCCCCTTACCACATCTGACTAAAACCTACCATAGTTTTTTCATTAAATTAAACCCTTGTTGGTGTAAACCAGGGCAATATGCCCGTTTGATTTGAACCCTGGCGATTGTAGCCCTATATTTTATTATTTTATAATTATATATGTCTCTCTATGTCAGAACCGCTTACCTTTTTGGGCCTGGGGTTTTCCTTTAGTGGTCAGTAGAAAGTAGGCCAGTGCACAGCCATTTCTGGGGCCTTCGGGCCCTGGATCTTGGATTTTTCATTCCCCTAACCAAGCCCGTGCCACCGCCTCTGAGCTTTTGGATTGCCCTTCGTCTGGAATGGATTGTGTGTGATGTCTGTGAGTGTATGTGTATGATTATTAAATATTAAAATTAAAAACAAATTTATTGATAGTGAAAAAACTATTTATGAAGCACCATGCAGTGCTGAAAGGTATTTAGTAGTGGGAGGGGCGCCCCGCCCTCTACCACTATAAAGTCCAGAGGGACCACGCCCTCGAGCACTCTGTAGTTGCAGAGGGAACAGAGACAGTTGTCATTTCAATTCGCCTGATGAGAACCTTGGGAAAGTTCGAAACGCGTCGCGAGATATGCCTGAATGACACAAAAACCGTAAAAATGAGTACAGCTGCCATCATTTTGAAGGTGGGTGATGTAGCAGAGCTCTGGAAAATTTTCTCTTCAGCCCATACAGGCGTCGAGTTGGTTAAAATGGCCGCCATCATTGGTGCGGGTGATGTTGCAGAGCCACATGATTTTTTCTCCGTCCACTGTGACGTCGAGCGTCTCCTCATGTCCATACAGACGTGAGTTATATGCCCCTTACCACATCTGACTAAAACCTACCATAGTTTTTTCATTAAATTAAACCCTTGTTGGTGTAAACCAGGGCAATATAGCCCGTTTGATTTGAACCCTGGCGATTGTAGCCCTATATTTTATTATTTTATAATTATATATGTCTCTCTATGTCAGAACCGCTTACCTTTTTGGGCCTGGGGTTTTCCTTTAGTGGTCAGTAGAAAGTAGGCCAGTGCACAGCCATTTCTGGGGCCTTCGGGCCCTGGATCTTGGATTTTTCATTCCCCTAACCAAGCCCGTGCCACCGCCTCTGAGCTTTTGGATTGCCCTTCGTCTGGAATGGATTGTGTGTGATGTCTGTGAGTGTATGTGTATGATTATTAAATATTAAAATTAAAAACAAATTTATTGATAGTGAAAAAACTATTTATGAAGCACCATGCAGTGCTGAAAGGTATTTAGTAGTGGGAGGGGCGCCCCGCCCTCTACCACTATAAAGTCCAGAGGGACCACGCCCTCGAGCACTCTGTAGTTGCAGAGGGAACAGAGACAGTTGTCATTTCAATTCGCCTGATGAGAACCTTGGGAAAGTTCGAAACGCGTCGCGAGATATGCCTGAATGACACAAAAACCGTAAAAATGAGTACAGCTGCCATCATTTTGAAGGTGGGTGATGTAGCAGAGCTCTGGAAAATTTTCTCTTCAGCCCATACAGGCGTCGAGTTGGTTAAAATGGCCGCCATCATTGGTGCGGGTGATGTTGCAGAGCCACATGATTTTTTCTCCGTCCACTGTGACGTCGAGCGTCTCCTCATGTCCATACAGACGTGAGTTATATGCCCCTTACCACATCTGACTAAAACCTACCATAGTTTTTTCATTAAATTAAACCCTTGTTGGTGTAAACCAGGGCAATATAGCCCGTTTGATTTGAACCCTGGCGATTGTAGCCCTATATTTTATTATTTTATAATTATATATGTCTCTCTATGTCAGAACCGCTTACCTTTTTGGGCCTGGGGTTTTCCTTTAGTGGTCAGTAGAAAGTAGGCCAGTGCACAGCCATTTCTGGGGCCTTCGGGCCCTGGATCTTGGATTTTTCATTCCCCTAACCAAGCCCGTGCCACCGCCTCTGAGCTTTTGGATTGCCCTTCGTCTGGAATGGATTGTGTGTGATGTCTGTGAGTGTATGTGTATGATTATTAAATATTAAAATTAAAAACAAATTTATTGATAGTGAAAAAACTATTTATGAAGCACCATGCAGTGCTGAAAGGTATTTAGTAGTGGGAGGGGCGCCCCGCCCTCTACCACTATAAAGTCCAGAGGGACCACGCCCTCGAGCACTCTGTAGTTGCAGAGGGAACAGAGACAGTTGTCATTTCAATTCGCCTGATGAGAACCTTGGGAAAGTTCGAAACGCGTCGCGAGATATGCCTGAATGACACAAAAACCGTAAAAATGAGTACAGCTGCCATCATTTTGAAGGTGGGTGATGTAGCAGAGCTCTGGAAAATTTTCTCTTCAGCCCATACAGGCGTCGAGTTGGTTAAAATGGCCGCCATCATTGGTGCGGGTGATGTTGCAGAGCCACATGATTTTTTCTCCGTCCACTGTGACGTCGAGCGTCTCCTCATGTCCATACAGACGTGAGTTATATGCCCCTTACCACATCTGACTAAAACCTACCATAGTTTTTTCATTAAATTAAACCCTTGTTGGTGTAAACCAGGGCAATATAGCCCGTTTGATTTGAACCCTGGCGATTGTAGCCCTATATTTTATTATTTTATAATTATATATGTCTCTCTATGTCAGAACCGCTTACCTTTTTGGGCCTGGGGTTTTCCTTTAGTGGTCAGTAGAAAGTAGGCCAGTGCACAGCCATTTCTGGGGCCTTCGGGCCCTGGATCTTGGATTTTTCATTCCCCTAACCAAGCCCGTGCCACCGCCTCTGAGCTTTTGGATTGCCCTTCGTCTGGAATGGATTGTGTGTGATGTCTGTGAGTGTATGTGTATGATTATTAAATATTAAAATTAAAAACAAATTTATTGATAGTGAAAAAACTATTTATGAAGCACCATGCAGTGCTGAAAGGTATTTAGTAGTGGGAGGGGCGCCCCGCCCTCTACCACTATAAAGTCCAGAGGGACCACGCCCTCGAGCACTCTGTAGTTGCAGAGGGAACAGAGACAGTTGTCATTTCAATTCGCCTGATGAGAACCTTGGGAAAGTTCGAAACGCGTCGCGAGATATGCCTGAATGACACAAAAACCGTAAAAATGAGTACAGCTGCCATCATTTTGAAGGTGGGTGATGTAGCAGAGCTCTGGAAAATTTTCTCTTCAGCCCATACAGGCGTCGAGTTGGTTAAAATGGCCGCCATCATTGGTGCGGGTGATGTTGCAGAGCCACATGATTTTTTCTCCGTCCACTGTGACGTCGAGCGTCTCCTCATGTCCATACAGACGTGAGTTATATGCCCCTTACCACATCTGACTAAAACCTACCATAGTTTTTTCATTAAATTAAACCCTTGTTGGTGTAAACCAGGGCAATATAGCCCGTTTGATTTGAACCCTGGCGATTGTAGCCCTATATTTTATTATTTTATAATTATATATGTCTCTCTATGTCAGAACCGCTTACCTTTTTGGGCCTGGGGTTTTCCTTTAGTGGTCAGTAGAAAGTAGGCCAGTGCACAGCCATTTCTGGGGCCTTCGGGCCCTGGATCTTGGATTTTTCATTCCCCTAACCAAGCCCGTGCCACCGCCTCTGAGCTTTTGGATTGCCCTTCGTCTGGAATGGATTGTGTGTGATGTCTGTGAGTGTATGTGTATGATTATTAAATATTAAAATTAAAAACAAATTTATTGATAGTGAAAAAACTATTTATGAAGCACCATGCAGTGCTGAAAGGTATTTAGTAGTGGGAGGGGCGCCCCGCCCTCTACCACTATAAAGTCCAGAGGGACCACGCCCTCGAGCACTCTGTAGTTGCAGAGGGAACAGAGACAGTTGTCATTTCAATTCGCCTGATGAGAACCTTGGGAAAGTTCGAAACGCGTCGCGAGATATGCCTGAATGACACAAAAACCGTAAAAATGAGTACAGCTGCCATCATTTTGAAGGTGGGTGATGTAGCAGAGCTCTGGAAAATTTTCTCTTCAGCCCATACAGGCGTCGAGTTGGTTAAAATGGCCGCCATCATTGGTGCGGGTGATGTTGCAGAGCCACATGATTTTTTCTCCGTCCACTGTGACGTCGAGCGTCTCCTCATGTCCATACAGACGTGAGTTATATGCCCCTTACCACATCTGACTAAAACCTACCATAGTTTTTTCATTAAATTAAACCCTTGTTGGTGTAAACCAGGGCAATATAGCCCGTTTGATTTGAACCCTGGCGATTGTAGCCCTATATTTTATTATTTTATAATTATATATGTCTCTCTATGTCAGAACCGCTTACCTTTTTGGGCCTGGGGTTTTCCTTTAGTGGTCAGTAGAAAGTAGGCCAGTGCACAGCCATTTCTGGGGCCTTCGGGCCCTGGATCTTGGATTTTTCATTCCCCTAACCAAGCCCGTGCCACCGCCTCTGAGCTTTTGGATTGCCCTTCGTCTGGAATGGATTGTGTGTGATGTCTGTGAGTGTATGTGTATGATTATTAAATATTAAAATTAAAAACAAATTTATTGATAGTGAAAAAACTATTTATGAAGCACCATGCAGTGCTGAAAGGTATT
>NW_028296066.1:0-30867 GCF_964197995.2 Scardinius erythrophthalmus
GTAAGTGTCAGGTTATTTTTGAGGAACAGAAGCATCTCTGCATGTTCAGCAACAAGCCTGCTTTTGCTTTCATTCAGACTGTGTGACACAGAGCTAAACAATCTTTCACTAGCTTGAGGTCACACTTGATCCTGACTACGCCACCGGGGTTGAATACCCACGGAAATAACTTAACAGCAACACAAGTTCAAATAAACAGGACTGAATGGAAGAACGAAGACGTGACTTTCAAGCTCAAATCTTTTATTGCACAGGAGTCATGAAACTCTGAATCAACAATCAACTTTAATGCTGAATACTATAAAAGAGGGATCACAATTTAATAAATATAGACATTAGGTCAATTATTAAAATCACAACCCACCAGTCTTAAAACAGGAGTAACCAAGCCTGTGGGAAGAAGAGGAAGAGTCACTGGGCCATGGACCCGCAGCCCTAAGAGCACACACCACACGTGCACAGTTCTCAAGATCATTAACCAACCACTTCTAAAGAAAAGTGTAGTGAATAATACAAACCACTCTACACGCCCAAATCAATACCCATGCAGTGCAGGAAATCTCACGCTACATGCAGTGAAGAGAGAAAAGGCCCAGATGACCCCAGAGGATAGTACTCCCACACCGGCTGGCTCCTAAAACCTCCTTTCACATCACATAAACCTTAGCGGTTGGTCTAAACCAAACTCACATAGTAAAATCAATTACAAACATCAGAAAGAAATCAATTCAAAACAGAAAAATCAGTATAACCATAAACTTAAGATTTGCATAACAGAAATAAATCATAAGCAAAACAGCAAGCCCTGGACGTCAGAGGTCCACATAGAACTCCGCAAAGAAAGATCCGCCAAATAAAAACAAAACATAAATAAACAAACCATATTCAAATCTAAAATACAAACCAAATTAAACTACTTATAACGCAAATCCCATACAGCGTCATAAACATTCAAAATACATGATTGTTAGATAACCAAATAATTATACATAAACATTTATCAATGAAACGATCCTAACAATCTGACACACACACACACACACACACACACACACACACACACACACACACACATACCTCTGCCATAATCCAAGAGTGGAATAGACTGGGTTATACAGCTCGTTGCTATAGGCTACACACGGCATTCATCACGCGACACTAGCCACGTTAATCACCCACGCGCTCACACTCGTGTATCGAGGATTTCCTCCCTGCGTTCAACACAGAATCAACAATATAAATAAACTAAACATCTCTATACATTACCGCAAATGCCAAACTCGCACCTCGCTATGGCGCTTCGGGGTCACAACGCCGGAAGGAGACGGAAGAGAAAACGTCCGGAAGTTACACTGGTCCACTAACCTTTGCGCTATTTATAGAGCAAACTAAATACACGCCCCACCCCGTACACCATCCTTATTCACTCGGTCACACACACTACTGCAAGGGGCTGAGAGCCGGAAATCGCCGATTATTAACTGCCCAGTACTTGAAGGGTTTGTCTGAACGATGCACAGTGGTCTCTCCAAGTTCTGCTTTCAGCTGTATGGTAGCAGCTGTTGGAGATCTGCTCGTAGATGGAGATGAATCTACAATTTCTTCAAAAACACTGTCCAGACTGGTACCTGGCCTTTTGACAGCTGGTTCTCTTCGCTCCTCAGCTGTGGCTGTCTCTCCAACAGATGTTTTTTGCAGTACCACCATTTCTTAAAAAGATGGAGTTTCTTAAAACTACTTAATGTTGGGGCATTCCTAACAGTTAAAGGGAGTGCATTCCACAACCCATGGGCTGCCACAGAGAAGGCTCTTTCACCCATAGTTTTAGTCTGCAAGAAGGCTGTTTAAGGAGTAAAGAGTTGGCAGAACGGAGAGATCAAGAGGGCATATATAGCATAATTAAATCACATATACATGATGGTGCAGTTCCTTGTACTGCTTTATATGTTAAAATAAGAGTTTTAAAATCAATACGGGCATGGACCGGAAGCCAATGCAGGGTCCTAAGCATATGCTGATGAGGAGGAGTATGTGTAAGAACACGTGCAGCTGAGTTCTGTATGTGTTGCAGACGCTTAATAGACTTTGCAGGTAGGCCAAGATAAAGGGCATTACTATAATCAGCCCTAGTGGTAACGAGTGCATGGACAAGCCTTTCTGCATCAGATAGTGAAAGAAAAGAAAATGATGGGAATACTACATTATTTTCATATGTTATTTACCGTAACAGGCAGCTGCAGGGGTACCAACTAAAAGGACCTCAGACTTTGTGCCATTCAATTTAAGAAAATGGTGGTACATCCACAATTTAATTTCCTGCAGGCAGCCAGAGAGTGTTGCTGATATACCTGTGATATTAGTTTTCGTGTTATTATTAATTTGGGTATCATCAGCAAAAAAGTGGAACCCCAATCTATGCTTTCTAATAATCTGCCCTAAAGGAAGCATGTAAATATTAAAAAGTATTGTGCGGAGGACAGACCCCTGAGGAACACCATACCTGTCCAACGTTAGATTTATTATTTTCTAAAACAACAAACTGTGTACAATCAGTAAGGTAAGACTTAAACCACTCCAGCACTGTACAGGAAATACCAAGCCAAGTCTCACACCGTGTCAAAGGCTGCACTCAAATCTAACAGCACCAAGATAGTAAAGGCATCAGAGTCAGCAGAGACAAGGAGATCGTTCATAACTCGGACCAATACAGTCTCAGTACTACTGTATGTCCTGATCGAAACCCAGATTGAAAAGGTTCTAAAAGCTCGCTCAAGGACAAGTGAGAATGAAGTTGTGACACGACAACACATTCCAGAACCTTCGCCATAAAAGGAAGATTAGATATAGGCCTGTAGTTAGACAGATCAGACACATCACACCCAGGCTTTTTAAGAACTGGTGTGATGGCAGCAACCTTAAGGGCTTAGGGAACAAGTCCAGTAATAAGGGAAGCGTTAAAAATGTTCAAAATGAGGACTGATAGATGACAATGTTCAGTGTGTATGTAAGCGAATATTTAAGTTAACTCAGGAGAACATAAGTTGGAATAGGGTCCAGAGTACAGGTAGTGGAATTCATCGTCATAGTTAATTTAGAAATGTAATCAATGGCGACCGTTTTAATACTAGAAAACCAATTTAGCGTACAATTTAAGAGATGAACCTCAGGAAGTGCACACAAAGAGACAGAAGTAATAGACTGATAAATATTTTCAATTTTTTCAGCAAAGAATTTCAGAAACTTATTGCACTGCTGCACAGAGGAACAAATAAGTGAATTGGAAGGTTTAAGGAGTTTGTTGATTACCTTAAACATCTTATTTGGATTTGCAGTACCATCATTAATGACTTTGAGAGTAGTATTCAGTTCTTGCTATTTTGAGGGCATCGCTGTACTGAACCAAATGCTCATCATACATAAGTTTATGGACAGTGAGACCTGATTTTTTATATTGCCATTCCAGCTGCCTATTCTTGGCTTTAAGAGCCCCAAACTCAATAGTAAACCAGGGTGATGAATTCGTAAATGAAACAATACATTCCTTCCTGGGGGCCAGCACATCTAAAGTTGATGATCAAATTAAGTTATGTGGCAGAATGGGCTATTACCCCAACTAATTTTGTAATCTGAGGTTTGGCCAATGGGCTGGGACCATGGATGTATAAGAGCACGGGCTGCCAGTCCAGTGGTGTGCGTCACTTTCCGGGGCCGTGAAGTCATCTACGCGCCCTGCTGCTTGTGCTGGAGTGCAGTGTTGACGTGTTGTCATTTGTAAAGACCGCTGAAGCTTCTTAACCACTGGCTGTGTTGTTTACTGGTGTGTTGCCTGGTGGATAATTAAATTTGGACCTTTGATATGTCGAAAGTTCAGCTGCGCTCTCTGCTGATGAGTTTTATCGGGGATATCTGGCTCTATGCATTGCTAGGAATTCCAATGCTCCGTGCCTCATCATAGAGTTGCTGTTCGCTCCAATGCTCCGTGCTTCATCATAGAGTTGCTCTTTGCTCCAATGCTCCGTGCTTCATCATAGAGTTACTGTTCGCTCAGACGCTCCGTGCTTCATCATAGAGTTGCTCTTTGCTCCAATGCTCCATGCTTCATCATAGAGTTGCTGTTCGCTCCAATGCTCTGTGCTTCATCATAGAGTTGCTGTTCGCTCCAATGCTCCGTGCCTCATCATAGAGTTGCTGTTCGCTCCAATGCTCTGTGCTTCATCATAGAGTTGCTGTTCGCTCCAATGCTCCATGCCTCATCATAGAGTTGCTGTTCGCTCCAATGCTCCGTGCTTCATCATAGAGTTGCTCTTTGCTCCAATGCTCCATGCTTCATCATAGAGTTGCTGTTCGCATTAATGCTCCATGCTTCATCATAGAGTTGCTGTTCGCTCCAATGCTCTGTGCTTCATCATAGAGTTGCTGTTCGCTCCAATGCTCCGTGCTTCATCATAGAGTTGCTCTTTGCTCCAATGCTCCATG
Source organism: Scardinius erythrophthalmus (assembly GCF_964197995.2). Taxonomy (NCBI): domain Eukaryota; kingdom Metazoa; phylum Chordata; class Actinopteri; order Cypriniformes; family Leuciscidae; genus Scardinius; species Scardinius erythrophthalmus. The sequence continues at coordinate 4,477 of NW_028296066.1, forward strand.
CTTCATCATAGAGTTGCTGTTCGCTCCAATGCTCCATGCTTGATCATAGAGTTGCTGTTCGCTCCAATGCTCCGTGCTTCATCATAGAGTTGCTCTTTGCTCCAATGCTCCATGCTTCATCATAGAGTTGCTGTTCGCTCCAATGCTCCGTGCTTCATCATAGAGTTGCTGTTCGCTCCAATGCTCCGTGCTTCATCATAGAGTTGCTCTTTGCTCCAATGCTCCATGCTTCATCATAGAGTTGCTGTTCGCATTAATGCTCCATGCTTCATCATAGAGTTGCTGTTCGCTCCAATGCTCTGTGCTTCATCATAGAGTTGCTGTTCGCTCCAATGCTCCGTGCTTCATCATAGAGTTGCTCTTTGCTCCAATGCTCCATGCTTCATCATAGAGTTGCTGTTCGCTCCAATGCTCCGTGCTTCATCATAGAGTTGCTGTTCGCTCCAATGCTCCGTGCCTCATCATAGAGTTGCTGTTCGCTCCAATGCTCTGTGCTTCATCATAGAGTTGCTGTTCGCTCCAATGCTCCATGCCTCATCATAGAGTTGCTGTTCGCTCCAATGCTCCGTGCTTCATCATAGAGTTGCTCTTTGCTCCAATGCTCCATGCTTCATCATAGAGTTGCTGTTCGCATTAATGCTCCATGCTTCATCATAGAGTTGCTGTTCGCTCCAATGCTCTGTGCTTCATCATAGAGTTGCTGTTCGCTCCAATGCTCCGTGCTTCATCATAGAGTTGCTGTTCGCTCCATGCTCCGTGCCTCATCATAGAGTTGCTCTTTGCTCCAATGCTCCGTGCTTCATCATAGAGTTGCTCTTTGCTCCAATGCTCCGTGCCTCATCATAGAGTTGCTGTTCGCTCCAATGCTCTGTGCTTCATCATAGAGTTGCTGTTCGCTCCAATGCTCCATGCCTCATCATAGAGTTGCTGTTCGCTCCAATGCTCCGTGCTTCATCATAGAGTTGCTCTTTGCTCCAATGCTCCATGCTTCATCATAGAGTTGCTGTTCGCATTAATGCTCCATGCTTCATCATAGAGTTGCTGTTCGCTCCAATGCTCTGTGCTTCATCATAGAGTTGCTGTTCGCTCCAATGCTCCGTGCTTCATCATAGAGTTGCTCTTTGCTCCAATGCTCCATGCTTCATCATAGAGTTGCTGTTCGCTCCAATGCTCCATGCTTCATCATAGAGTTGCTGTTCGCTCCAATGCTCCGTGCTTCATCATAGAGTTGCTCTTTGCTCCAATGCTCCGTGCCTCATCATAGAGTTGCTGTTCGCTCCAATGCTCCATGCTTCATCATAGAGTTGCTGTTCGCTCCAATGCTCCGTGCCTCATCATAGAGTTGCTGTTCGCTCCAATGCTCTGTGCTTCATCATAGAGTTGCTCTTTGCTCCAATGCTCCGTGCTTCATCATAGAGTTGCTCTTTGCTCCAATGCTCCGTGCTTCATCATAGAGTTGCTGTTCGCTCCAATGCTCCGTGCTTCATCATAGAGTTGCTCTTTGCTCCAATGCTCCATGCTTCATCATAGAGTTGCTGTTCGCTCCAATGCTCCGTGCTTCATCATAGAGTTGCTCTTTGCTCCAATGCTCCGTGCTTCATCATAGAGTTGCTGTTCGCTCCAATGCTCCATGCTTCATCATAGAGTTGCTGTTCGCTCCAATGCTCCGTGCCTCATCATAGAGTTGCTCTTTGCTCCAATGCTCCGTGCCTCATCATAGAGTTGCTCTTTGCTCCAATGCTCCGTGCTTCATCATAGAGTTGCTCTTTGCTCCAATGCTCCATGCTTCATCATAGAGTTGCTGTTCGCTCCAATGCTCCGTGCTTCATCATAGAGTTGCTCTTTGCTCCAATGCTCCATGCTTCATCATAGAGTTGCTGTTCGCTCCAATGCTCCGTGCTTCATCATAGAGTTGCTCTTTGCTCCAATGCTCCGTGCTTCATCATAGAGTTGCTGTTCGCTCCAATGCTCCATGCTTCATCATAGAGTTGCTGTTCGCTCCAATGCTCCATGCTTGATCATAGAGTTGCTCTTTGCTCCAATGCTCCGTGCTTCATCATAGAGTTGCTCTTTGCTCCAATGCTCCATGCTTCATCATAGAGTTGCTGTTCGCTCCAATGCTCCGTGCTTCATCATAGAGTTGCTCTTTGCTCCAATGCTCCATGCTTCATCATAGAGTTGCTGTTCGCTCCAATGCTCCGTGCTTCATCATAGAGTTGCTCTTTGCTCCAATGCTCCGTGCTTCATCATAGAGTTGCTGTTCGCTCCAATGCTCCATGCTTCATCATAGAGTTGCTGTTCGCTCCAATGCTCCGTGCCTCATCATAGAGTTGCTCTTTGCTCCAATGCTCCGTGCTTCATCATAGAGTTGCTCTTTGCTCCAATGCTCCATGCTTCATCATAGAGTTGCTGTTCGCTCCAATGCTCCGTGCTTCATCATAGAGTTGCTCTTTGCTCCAATGCTCCGTGCCTCATCATAGAGTTGCTGTTCGCTCCAATGCTCCGTGCTTCATCATAGAGTTGCTCTTTGCTCCAATGCTCCGTTCCTCATCATAGAGTTGCTGTTCGCTCCAATGCTCCGTGCCTCATCATAGAGTTGCTCTTTGCTCCAATGCTCCATGCTTCATCATAGAGTTGCTGTTAGCTCCAATGCTCCATGCTTCATCATAGAGTTGCTGTTCGCTCCAATGCTCTGTGCTTCATCATAGAGTTGCTGTTCGCTCCAATGCTCCGTGCCTCATCATAGAGTTGCTCTTTGCTCCAATGCTCCGTGCTTCATCATAGAGTTGCTCTTTGCTCCAATGCTCCATGCTTCATCATAGAGTTGCTGTTCGCTCCAATGCTCCGTGCTTCATCATAGAGTTGCTCTTTGCTCCAATGCTCCATGCTTCATCATAGAGTTGCTGTTCGCTCCAATGCTCCGTGCTTCATCATAGAGTTGCTCTTTGCTCCAATGCTCCGTGCTTCATCATAGAGTTGCTGTTCGCTCCAATGCTCCATGCTTCATCATAGAGTTGCTGTTCGCTCCAATGCTCCATGCTTGATCATAGAGTTGCTGTTCGCTCCAATGCTCCGTGCTTCATCATAGAGTTGCTCTTTGCTCCAATGCTCCATGCTTCATCATAGAGTTGCTGTTCGCTCCAATGCTCCGTGCTTCATCATAGAGTTGCTGTTCGCTCCAATGCTCCGTGCCTCATCATAGAGTTGCTGTCCGCTCTGTTCCTCATCATAGAGTTGCTGTTCGCTCCAATGCTCCGTGCTTCATCATAGAGTTGCTCTTTGCTCCAATGCTCCATGCTTCATCATAGAGTTGCTGTTCGCTCCAATGCTCCATGCTTGATCATAGAGTTGCTGTTCGCTCCAATGCTCCGTGCTTCATCATAGAGTTGCTCTTTGCTCCAATGCTCCATGCTTCATCATAGAGTTGCTGTTCGCTCCAATGCTCCGTGCTTCATCATAGAGTTGCTGTTCGCTCCAATGCTCTGTGCTTCATCATAGAGTTGCTGTTCGCTCCAATGCTCCATGCTTCATCATAGAGTTGCTCTTTGCTCCAATGCTCCGTGCTTCATCATAGAGTTGCTCTTTGCTCCAATGCTCCGTGCCTCATCATAGAGTTGCTGTTCGCTCCAATGCTCCGTGCCTCATCATAGAGTTGCTCTTTGCTCCAATGCTCCGTGCCTCATCATAGAGTTGCTGTTCGCTCCAATGCTCCGTGCCTCATCATAGAGTTGCTCTTTGCTCCAATGCTCCGTGCCTCATCATAGAGTTGCTGTTCGCTCCAATGCTCCATGCCTCATCATAGAGTTGCTCTTTGCTCCAATGCTCCGTGCTTCATCATAGAGTTGCTCTTTGCTCCAATGCTCCAATGCTCCATGCTTCATCATAGAGTTGCTGTTCGCTCCAATGCTCCATGCTTGATCATAGAGTTGCTGTTCGCTCCAATGCTCCATGCTTCATCATAGAGTTGCTGTTCGCTCCAATGCTCCGTGCTTCATCATAGAGTTGCTGTTCGCTCCAATGCTCCGTGCTTCATCATAGAGTTGCTGTTCGCTCCAATGCTCCGTGCCTCATCATAAAGTTGCTGTTCGCTCTGTTCCTCATCATAGAGTTGCTGTTCGCTCCAATGCTCCGTGCCTCATCATAGAGTTGCTGTTCGCTCTGTTCCTCATCATAGAGTTGCTGTTCACTCCAATGCTCCGTGCTTCATCATAGAGTTGCTGTTCGCTCCAATGCTCCGTGCTTCATCATAGAGTTGCTGTTCGCTCCAATGCTCCATGCTTCATCATAGAGTTGCTGTTCGCTCCAATGCTCCGTGCTTCATCATAGAGTTGCTGTTCGCTCCAATGCTCCGTGCTTCATCATAGAGTTGCTGTTCGCTCCAATGCTCCGTGCCTCATCATAGAGTTGCTGTTCGCTCTGTTCCTCATCATAGAGTTGCTGTTCGCTCCAATGCTCCGTGCCTCATCATAGAGTTGCTGTTCGCTCTGTTCCTCATCATAGAGTTGCTGTTCGCTCTGTTCCTCATCATAGAGTTGCTGTTCGCTCTGTTCCTCATCATAGAGTTGCTGTTCACTCTGTTCCTCATCATAGTTGCTGTTCTGTTTTCATGAGACTGAGACGCTCTCAATGAGTTTTCATCTGTTTTCACGAGACTGATATGCTCTCAATGAGTTTTTCTGTGTTGTTCTAAGTGAACTTTTTTCGTGCTTCCTAAGCTGTGTCTCAGTGATATGCTTTGAGTTTCTTTTTTTGGTTTATTTCTTTAGTTGATTTCAATGGTTGGGTATTTTTGAATTTGTATTTTGGTTTCAACTCATTTATTGTGATTATTGAATATATATTGTTTTCATCTAACCAATTCTATGGTTGAGCTATACTGCCAATTTATTTAATCATTTGTTTATATTTAATTTGAGTTTATGCTTCCTTTTGTTATTTTTGATGTTGATTTGTGATGACCCCGGCGGAACCGAGTAGTTGGTTTCTTCCTGGAACTGCATTAAGTTACTCTTTATATTGTTATATTATTATTCTGTTTATGCATATCTCTGCTCTATCTTAATGTCTCTTTTCTTTCTGGTTGTTGGCAGGACCTGGGCACCCGGGGGCAGATGAGTGACCTTCTGGTGGTGGCATCCTTCACTGTGTGTCGTGGTCTTCTCTGACATTAGTCGTTGTGTGTGTGCTAGTGTGTGTGCACTGTGATTTGAGTGATTTTCATTAAAGGAGTCATAACCTGCAATTTTCACTTTTCCACGAGAATCAATGTATGTTATGATTGCATGATGATTATACACTGGCCGGGAAGCCGATATTTAACCCTCAGAGGTCGGAGATCACGCCGGCGTGATCTGCTCGATTTTTTTCCTTATGAGTTGATTGAGACCCGAAATTCTCTTTTGACTTTGATTTTACAAAACAAGTTTCATACATCAATCGATTCTGTTAACCCTCTGGGCTTCTTCATAATTGGGTCACACTTAGCTTCCTCCCGCCCGAAAACGGGCGAAGCCTTAAAATTGTACTTAACTTTGTCCTAGGATAACCATTCAAATATTGTTTTGTTCTATAATGTTTTCTGATTATTATATAGAATTTTTAGAATTTTTTATGATACTTTGCATTAATTATGTAATTTTTATGAGCTATTTTTTCCATTAGAATTAATATATATATTTTTATTTTATTTATTTTATTTTATTTTTCAATAAATGCAACATTTCACATCAAATTAGAGTGCAGGCCTAAAAAAAAAAATATTTCAAGTGAGAAGAGCGCCACCTAGTGGCTTCAAAATTTATTAATTTGTGTCATGTCCTATAACCGCCCATAGGCGGCCTATAGCTTTTTTATTTATTTATTTGATTTATTCCCATTCGGAAAGAAAACAATTTATTACTAATCAACCACTGAATGGAACAACACAAATTATATATCATTTTAAAGCTTAGAATCTCAGCTTTTTAATGCATCTAATTAAATGTATTAATTCCTAACGAGTGCTGAGTAATCCCTCTAAAACCAAGTGTACCGCCAGCAGGCGCCACCTAGCTGCGAAAATATTTATTACCATATTTTTCAAAAACCTTGCCTTGATAAACACAAAGTTGATGTCATTTGAAAGCTTAGAGTCTGAACTTTACAGTGAATGTATCCACTTTGAAAAACTCTTAAGTATTGCTGAGTTATTTGCTGATACATAGAATTTCTCTTTTTTTCATAATCTATAAAATAATGTACTGCAATGTGTCAAAAACATCATACAGCTCATGAAACATTCTCAGATAATTGAAAATGGCACTTCATTTTTTACAGCATATTATTACAATTAAAATGAGCCCAAAATTAACATAATCTATTGCTTTTATGACAAGATATTCTTCATGGAGAAAAAATTGCCCATGAGGGGGTGTGAAAGACTGTACAAAAAGGCTGTCTCTTTTCAAAATGCTGTAATTTTTGATTCCTTTATCCAAAAATTATTATTTTTTTATCCAGATGCAGCTAACATGTAGGGGGACTTCACTAAAAAAGAATTTTCCTCCTACCTTATTTCCTTCCTGAGTTATTCCATGACAAATATGAAAGATATGCAAAATCATAATAAAAATTATATATATATATTGTCTTTTATCCACCGTTTCTTGGCGGGACAATGTCCAAATGTAATGTAATTTATATTTTCAAAAAATGTAAAAAGAGTTCTTTCAAACGATACCTACCTTTTGACTCTCCTTGCTATAGTTTTGGAGTTATTATGATTATATCATTTTTATATAGTTTGGGGCAAAATTTGCTGTTTCAGTCTTACCAGTTCATTTCTCTGTGTGTGTGTGTGTGTGTGTGTTTGTGTGTGTGGGTGTGTGTGTGTGGGGGGGAGGGTGTCTTTTTTGCACTCTTGATGTTCTAGAGTGTCACCCCTTCATTGCTGTACACTTTTTTCAGCACAGTGGCTGATCTGTAGCTTGTACCACCAAAAGTTTCTCTGAGTTTTCCTATTTTTTCGTATTTCCCATTCATTTCCTATGTCGCCCGTTTTCGGGCGGGAGGAAGCTAAGTGTGACTTTTTTTTTTACGACCCTTTAACATATCAGAATCATCTCCTTGATTTTTTTGTGTGTTCATATAGGTAATAAAAGAAAAGTCACCAAGTTTCACCCCCATCCGATGAAGCAAAAAAATTAAACAATTCGAAACGTTCAAGTTTTCGCCCGTTTTCGGGCGAAGAAGCCCAGAGGGTTAAATGTGTATTATTTTTGTGTATACTCACAATAAAAACAAAGTGTTGTGCTTTTTGCCAAATAAAGAAAAATAAACACGAAGCGAGTTCTGCCTTCTCTCTGTCCGTGTAGTCCATTCTGAAACGCGTCCGAAAATGAACTGTAGCTTAGCGAATACTCAGTCAAACAGGCATTCAGACACACAGGCATGAAGCTTGAATTCTCTACTTTTTAATGAAGTAATTTATATAAAAAACAAATATTCTCATCTTGTGAAATCTGTATTAAAAGAGAGCGATTCCAGTCGACCTCATTAGAGCTAATTCAAATGTAATGTGACTCCGCCCACAGAGAGCGCGTGCTATTCAAAAGCAAATGGCTGAGGTAATCCGCGCAATCCTGTGAACGCCCCTATCATCAGCACAAGAAAACCAAAACACCAGTTTATTCAGAACATTACTTGTTTACAACGCAGCACTGTGAGGAATAATGACGAATACGAGGAATACGAGCTGAGGAATACTAGTAAGTTTTTCCTTCTCAGGTTTCTGTTTATGAATGAATGAACGGCATAGATGCGCGCTGTTTACCACAGCTGGCAAAAAACAATATTACGTGACAGTTGACTTTCAAACATTCACAGATACCTCAAAACAGAAAGTACAAATCCTTTCTTTAAAACGAATTTCGTTTTGTATCAATTGTATCTTAATTTTAATATTTTTTTCATTAACAAATTTCCTGGATTTAAAGTAAATATAGGCTAGCAATCACAACATAAGGTGCTTGAACTGGAGATCATCAACCAGACCATAGCCTACTCGCCTCACATGTCTAAAAAATGTGAAATATATTTACATTTACAGCTGGTTCTAAACAAAACCATCCAAAACAAAAAAACTATGTAGCCTAATAAATGTGCGTTTCTCTGGTGCGTTCACTAGCCTACTGCGAAGATCGCGAGTCAATAGCCTATCGTATTTTTTTTATATTTTTATTTATTTATTGCACAAGTCATACATAAATTCATTCATTTATTCATTCATTCATTATTACATGTGAACGAATAAAAGAATAGAAAAAAAGGAACATGGAGAAGAAAATCTTATGATACCTGTCGCTTATTTGTGCACATCAGAAAAATAAATAAAAAACAGCTACTTTATAAATGGATCAACCCCAATCCTCACCCCAAACACCAAATATTTTCAGTAATACCTATCTTTACACTTAATTATCATCATTTTAAGCGTGTGTAAGCGTATTTCATGAAAACAACGTTACAGTCAGGTGAAATATGAAAGACAACATTTTGTTTAGTAGATTTGGGTACAGTTTTTACTGTAGAATATACTGCCTCGTCAAATAAGCTTTTGTTTAGCAATTTCTATATATAAAATAGCCTACTATTTTTGTCAAAAATAAAGTCATCAACTAAGATGTTAGCTGTTCCAATGTTGGCTATATTCAAAGTAATGAATACATAGATAAAATGTAGGCCTATAATCTTTTTTTACAAAGAAAGAGTACACTTGAAATATTGTTGAAATTGTAATTATTGTTGTAATTGTAACCTTTTTAATAAAATAGCAAAACATATTTACAAGATAGATGTAAGCAAAATCTTAAATGGTCCTTGCATTGTGGCTCAGTCAGTTGTCACACCTGAGTGAATGGCTCATCATTATGCAGAGTGGGTGGTAATTCAGGTGAAAACCACTCCTCGTTCACGCCCCCCTCGCATATTGGCTTTCCAAGCAAAACCTGTTTTACATCAATTTAAATCAATGTATGGTTTTATGTGAACGATAAAGCAAGACTATTTTCACATAATTTAGAAGAAAAAACTATAGGCGATGATATCCTTTAGTCAAAAGTCTTATTGCCACATATTTAGTATGTGTTTTGTGGCCTTATTTCTGCAACTTTCATTTTTATTTTTTCCAATAACCACGCATAAACATTATTCTCTTAAAAATTCAAACATATACATGCATGTTGATCAGATATTTTGGTAGCCCTGTTTGTGCTATATAGAGTGAATTTACACCTTTGCCATTAACATGTTTATAAATAACTGAAAAAAGCACAAATGTCAGAGCATGTCAGAACACCTCTAGGGCCCAGAAAACAGCTCAGACTCCAGAGGGTTAAAAGTGAAGCGTTTGTTTACCTCAGGGTTTGTAAAATAGCCCACGTGCACGCGCACTAAAAAACGAGATTTTGATTTCTGCCCCGTCTTGACGCCAAGACGGGGCAGGATATACCATATATGGACACCGCAGCAGGAAGCCCGCCCTGCCCCTCTCCCCCTCATATTCAGTTCAGTCGAGAAAGATGCAGAAACGTAGTGCACACGTGAGTTGCTCTGTTGTTGACTGCCAGAATCAACATGTAAATGTGTTTTCACTACCATGAATGGACCTAGCTATCAGGGACCAGTGGATTAAATTCATTTTTAATTTAATGCAGTTCCTTCAACCCTTCCCACTGGCTTAACGTTATGTCTGTGCTGTGCTAAACATTGTACGCCGGAATCCTTCACAAATTTGGGGCAATATCAGGCGAAGTTGTCATCGAAGCTCGGGAAAAGCGCCATTCCAACAATCAGAGACTTGCCTGCAATTGAAACGGTAAGACTGTTTTTATTGCTGTACTGTGTGTAACAAACAGCAGCTAACTGCTAATGCGGCTATTGTATGCTATTGCGTCTGTCACTAGAGAAATAAACGAAAGACTCGAGGTGAAGTAATTATTTATGTTCCCTGTAAACGATTTTTGACTGCATAATAATGATTTCTTAATTCAGAATATGATCAAGATTGCGTAGGTGGATGTGTTCGGGGAATTTGCCAGTTAATAGTAACATTTAAAGCCCCTTAAATGAACGAAATGACTCGAAAAAAGATTTGTTCATTTTGATGAACGAGATCGAACAAGAGAGTCTGGTGGCTGGTGTTGCCAGATTGGGTGTTTTTCCGCTACATATTAAGGCCGGTTTACGGTGGGTTTTAGGTGGGTTTTCGCCTGGAAGGCTTTATAGAAATCTGGCATCCTACTGAACGAAGTTAAACTGAGAGAGCGTGGCGTTCACAGATACCAGAATGAACGAGTTCACAGTAACGTTCATCAGGCAGTAATGCGGTACGTTCAGTTCACGTTCGCCCAAATACACTTATACACTGGCCGGGAAGCCGGTCGCGGCCAGGTTGGGTTCATTCATAACTTGCGCCATGATGTCATTTTGGAATGATATGCTAAAGCGTTACCTGCGGCGTCAACCCCCCTCCTTCCTGCAACCAATCAACGCGCCCCTCATTTGCATTATTATAATGACCGTTCACGACAGCCAAAATATCGCATCAGATCTCGCGAGACAATAATGCCTTCAGAAATAAGGGTCTGAGGAGCTCTGTGTTTATTTTTTTTCCACTTTTCTTTTTTAGAAGGGCCTGAAAGACTATAATACAGCAGTAGGTATCCAAGGTAATACTAGGTTATGACTCCTTTAAGGGTGATATTCTGAGACTGCCCCAGTTGGTAAGCCTGGGTTCCTTTGCCACTAATGATTGAACTCAACAATTGAGATGAGTGTGATTGCTGGTCAATGCCTCTTTACTATAAATGCCTCTTTTAACTGCTAATAAAATACTTTTGTACGATTACTTATGTCTCTGACTCCAATGGTGATTAGGACCTGTGCGTGCCTTTAGAGGTTGTTTAATTCCTGGGGCAAAGTTATATTAATTTGAGTTTGCTGAGTGCGTGTATAGTAAGCGCTCCGCCCCACCCCGTAGCTTCCCGCTCAGCCACAGTTATATTGATCATCAGTATTACCAATAGGAATATCATTGATCATGTATGAAAACTGATTAAGATCAATATTTTTAAGATTTCTAAAACTAATAACCCTCTATTGTAGTTTTTGTAGAGAAACAGATAAATTAAAACTCAAGAGCTTATGATCACTAATTCACAAATCTTTGCCTTCTAGCTGATTAATATCAGCACCAGCTGTACACACCAAATCAAGTGTATGACCTTTTCTATTGAGTAGGAAAGTTGACATGTTGTATCAGGTTAAAACAATCCAGAATCTCCATAAAATTTTCAGTATGATTACAACTAAGATTATCAACATGAATATTAATATCTCCAATAAGAATCATAGATGGACAGAGGGAATTTACAAATGCAAGTAGCTCTGTGAGTTCATAAAAAAAAGGGTTAGTTTTGGTGGCCGATAGATAAACAAGATCAGAACAGGAGAAACACCATTCACTTTAAAAACAATACTCTCAAATGATAAAACAGAGGGAACAGCAATTTCAGTAACAGAGATGTCTGCACTGTACACAACAGCAGGACACCCCTTTACCCGATGCTCTGGGTTTGTCAAGATATGTAAATCCCAGTGGAGTCCACACAGATTGAGATTTAAAAAGTAATTTTGTTGGTGCCAAGTTTCAGAAATACAAAAGATATCAAGTTTTTTGTCCAAGATGATGTCATAGAGTAAATCAGTCTTTTTGTTTAGTGACCGTACATTGAGGTGCGCGAACCTGATGAATTCAGGACGTACTTTGTCAGAGTGTATAGCAGACACTTAGTATAGCACAAGTTCGCAGGGCAAACACCACGAGAGATATTTTGTTTAATATCAGTACACATGGGACGGGAACATTAGACCTTAATATCAGTCCCTGTGATGTTTAAGTTCCGCTGTGATCCCCTATGAACATATTTAGACCGACATAGAAGGTGAAGTGATCGGCAGTGACAGCAAACAGCAATCTAACCCACATAGTAAAGTCCAAATAAGAGCCAAGGCGTTATGATGAGACGAAGATGAGACACACTGTGCGTGGCCACTGGAGGCCGCTAGAGGTAATGCATTCACAGTCAGGTCAATCATGTGACTGGGTTTGTATATAAGTTTATTGAATAGGATAAACCCCTTGAGATGAACCATCTCGTTTTCGAGGTGTCCTAATTTACAATACAATACAGAACAAGGGACAAATCAAACACATTACAATAGAATAAGACATAAACAATACCACAATCAACACACTACAACAAAAACAACAACAACAACAAACCATCAAAAAGATAAGTATTTAGGTGAATACAACTTGATAGCCACACAGAGGCTGTGAACAAATACTTGCCAACAAAAACATAACAGAGATAAAAAATATAGTGACTTGTAAATTATATACAGGTATATCATCATCTGAAACAAGAACAATTTAGCTCAAAATAAGACGACAAACACGTTAAATATGTAAAATGATGTTAAAGATCGAATGTTTGAAGTTAAGTTATTCCAGTCTGAAGGAGCCTTAAATATAAATGCTCTCTTTCCTATTGATTTTTTGACTATAGGAGTGAAAAAAAATATTGTGTAGAATGCCTAAGGTTATGAATTGAAGAATACGGCACCAGAAGCTGTTGTAGATATTGAGGATAGCTAAAATGTATACATTTAAATATGAGTTGCAACCAATGTATGAGGCTGTGAGCCCAGGAACCTGTAGAGCCGATCAACAGCTTTGCTTCCCCTTGATTTCTCTCATCTCTGAAGCTCAGGGACATATGTAAGTTAACTCCTGGTGCTGTTCACTCTACAATATTAATTAGTTAAGCAATTCTGTTTTCATGATGTTTTTTGTGAAGTTGCTTTGTCTTATGTCCACACATTTGTGTGCTGTTCCAGTTCAGAGACCTTCAAGATAGCGGCAAGTCTAGAGTTTGCACCCTTGGTGAGCGGAGCGAGGTGTGTATTATTTGGCTCCATGTATAAGAGACGGAAAGGCTTTAAGGATGTATAATGTCTATATTGACTGTTACTGGAAATTGTTTTGTTGTGTATCTTGTACCAGGAAAGCTGCATGTGTTGAGTGAGCAAATTATTGTTTTATGTGTTGTTACTTTTATTGTGCATTGCACATATACACAAATGCATGATCATGCACTGTAAAAGAGGTGAGGATTTATTTGTAAATTTGTGTCATGCCAAAGGTTCATTAACAAGCTATTTGTGTGTTTACTTCTAATTTTCACGGTGCTCATGCTGAATCTAGAAGAATAAAAACGATTGCACCCGTTAGAGACTCTCTGCCATTATTTAGGCTGCTACACACACTGCTACACGAGACACGGTTAGATCCGATCCAAAGTGTCCGGGTAAAATCCAGAGCGTTATGATAAAAACAGAACCTTTGACATGCTGTTATACGGGATCCAACAATAGGATCCAACAATAACGTATAGTAGTTAGTAAACAATAGAGAATTAAAAATACCAAACCAAACATGCCATTGTCCTCTCTGCCAGTGTTCAGATGTGTTTGGACTATATGTCTGCAGAGCATCACTCAACGGCGCGGTGCCTTTTCCATATATGTACACATCTTTTCACACACCATTCCATTTATCTATAGACATTACAAAATCATTATTATAACAATAAAAATGACTCTGTCAGTGTTTAGCATTTTTGCATTGGTTCTCAATCGTGGATGTGTTGTGGTGTCGCCGCATTCAGTCTGTGTGTTCTGCACTGCAGCTTTATCTTCTTTTTTTGACAGTATGTGTGACAGTGATCTTTATACTTGTGAGGGACCAAGCAGTCAAGGGCAAAGAATGCAGGATTTCCAAATAAAGAAAACTATTTATTAAATGCCAAACAAAGTTACAAATTAAAGAATTTGAAAACTGAACAAGATAAAGTCAGTTCTGGGCCCATAAAAAGGGTCAACTGAACAGAACCAAACTTAACAGTAATCAAACCAACATGACCTCCCAAATGAGACACATGGGGAACTTATATACACAAAGGACTAGTCCATTACACATACACAGGGAACACCACATCACTTAACACAATTACAATAAATAAAGTAATTAACTTCAGAAATATCAAGAAATGGGTCATAAACAAAGTAATTTACCCAAATAATTAAAGTCAACAAAATACAAATAGAATTATAATAAACAAACAAACATATAATTAATCATGCACCAAAGCGCCAAAACATCCGCTCTTCCCACGTAAGCAACTTAAACGCAAAAGAAATAAACGTTAACAATATACCAATAATAACTAGAAAGTGTGCACCCAAACTAGTAATTTATGGCATGAAACAAATTGAGAATAAAACAGTGAAAATGAACCAAATGTGTCTGTCATTATTATGAAATATGTATTTAGTGTGATCTGTAACCAAGGTATCTGCAACAAATATTTAATCATGAAATACTAAAAATAATGAGTAAACAACCCAGAGAGAAGGACGCATGTATGCATGTGTGTTTTCAGTTACCGTCCTTTTGCGTGGCCACATCACATTACTCCAGCCCATTGAGTTGTAGGAGAGTCACAAGGAAGCTGCAACTGGTCTGTCTCGTGAACCGAAGCTCTCTGACAAATGTGCTTTATAAACAAACTTGCCTTGCCTTCAAGAGAAAGGACCCAGATCTAAGAAAGCATCTTGGAACGCTACTTGCTGGAAGTGCCTTGGGAACTCATCCCAGAAGTGCTCTTTGGTTTGTTTTCAAAAATATACTTTTAGGAAACAAATCCAAGGCACTTCTTCCAGTCCAAAAAAGTTAAAAAGCTTTTATTCACATCATGGCCATCACACTAGAAGCTTTTCCCCAGAGCTCACTGGTTGTTTTCCTTGTCCTTCAGCCCTCAGCCCTACATATTGCTCTATTTAAAGTGTCGTGTCATTGTTTTTTTTTTTTTTTTTTTTTTTTTTTGTGAAACCTTTTATGGTCAGAGTTTTTAAGGGGTTTCTTCCTGGTATGCTTGTTTTTTAAGTGATTTGAATTAATAAAGATTAACCATTTTGTATGGTACTCATGTTTCTATTCCTTACCAGTGCAAATGTAGCCTGGGAAAACCCAGACATCTTCCGGCAAATTTAGATTTGCTCTGCAAGTAAGTCTGGCAAAGAGCTCATTCAAGCCCATTTCCCCATGCAGAGAAATCAAGGCACCAATCAGAAACGTTGAGGTGGGCTTTACACATGACGATCGCTCTGATTGGTTTTAGGTCTAGCCTATCCAGAGGCATTTGAGCGACGTCCACTCCGACGTCCGTTGATGAAGCGCACCAACTTTTAAATGCATGATTATATTCAAATTGCAAACACATGAGGACAGTCTCCATGAAAGACCCACTGGCAGATGAACGTGCTGCTACATTTCTCTCCGAAACGGTAGGAAATTAAATTAGATTTAATAGAGGATTTTAACTGTGACAAGATGATTGACAGGGCAGTTTACATGACGGGATGCACGCGACAGATCCGTCCGATAAAGATGACGAAGTAGTATGTCCCAAAGTTGCCTACTTTTTTGCTACACATCAAAAAGTAAATACATTTTCTTCACAAAAAGAGTACATATTGTGTAGTGTAACATAGGCGAATTGGGACGCAGCATATGGCTTTACCATGACGATCTCTGATTGGTTTTAGGAGTTTTAGGTCTATCCAATTGTGCCCAGAGGCATTTGAGCGACAGCCGTTGGTGACGCCCCTTTGGAAATGAGTTATTAAAGGAGCTTTGCCAGACTATAACTCAGTTACTACTGAGAATGGTCTGGTTTTAACCAGGCTAGTGCAAATGTAGTTTCAGTCATTCTCTCTGTGAAGTCAGAGTGATGATGCTCTTAAAGTTGAACTGTATTCTAGTAGTAGTAATTGGGCCTCAATTCCACATTTTGGTTGCGTTATGAGTATTTGCAGCACATGTGTTGTCAAACTGATGAAGATGTTTTCTTAATTTGCTGGTGTTTTTCATATTTGCATGCATTTTCTTCAGTTGCAGCATATTGAGCTCTCTTGGCCACCGTACTTTTAATGGTCATGCAAATACTTGCACGTTAAAACATTTGGCTTTTTGAGTTTATGTATATCTGAATTCTAAATACACATCTGTAAATATAGAAATGCTGTGATATTATCAATTAAATTGTGTTATAATAATGATTATAGTCCACTGCTTTGTAGTTTGTTGTAAAACATTTAAAATGAGATAAGGAATTTAATGTTATGTTAGCGAGCATAGCCCAGAGTTCATATTGTAAAAGCACAATCAGTGTTTGTTTGCGTTAGCCCGAGGCATAAACATAACGTTTTTACAAAAAAAAAAAAAATGCAGTTACAAGGTATTACTCTATTCTTTAAAGGTATAGCGGAGGATTTTCTTTTTCCGGGTGGGTAGTGTAAACTATTGGTCCACCTAAGTGTCAATCATTCTGGTGATATGTTTACGTAAGGCCGTCGTACGTGCTCGTCCCTTAGTTTTCGCTTTCTGCGCATGCGCACTTTCAGGTGTTTATGTGTGGTGAGCTGGAGCTCAGCCATTCATTGAAGCTCGCCGTTTCACCGGGTCCTTTGAAAATGTCTGAGGGTCGCAAGAGAAAAAGTTTGTACGAACTGTATGAGAAGAAGAGAAAGGCCTCAGAAGAGAGAGACAAGATCAGAGTGTTTTTGGGAGATTGTTTCACACGATGGCGTGCGCTGAAAACACAGGTTGGGCTTCCCACTGATGCCTCAGTCGCGAAGTTTCTACTTGACAGGTAAAGTTTGGCATGCTATTTGGAGAAAAAGTGCAAATCTTCTTTTGGAAAGTAATCTTGTATGAGCGATGCCGACAGCAACTTGTAAACAGAGCGTGCACGAGGAGAACCTCGCACACGTTTAATAGGCGTTCCCTCTCGGGAGCAAGTAGAGTGTTGCGCATGTGCATTTTTTCAAAAAGTGGAGAGGGCGGTTATCATCTAAAATTCGGAAAGATCCTCCGCTATACCTTTAAGACAACTCCGAAAACAACGACAAACACTTCACATATCTCAATACAATTGTCATTGAAGACCTAGAAGCTAAACGGTGCTTACACAACAAACCAAATAATCATTAAGCATGCTACATAAAACATAAAAGCAACAATTATTAATAACACTTACAGGTTGTGATACGGAGGAGGAAGCTGATGCAAATACACTTAGAACTGAACCTTTCTTCAATATCAGCCGGCTCGCGAATCCAAGTTTGATTGCATTTAAGTTGGTAAAGCAATCGTCTTCAAAATGGCGCGAACAAAGCACAAGGCTCGGACTATACTTCTGTGGTATAGTTGCATATATGAATTGTAGCCACTTAGTCTTCAAATGCTTCAGAACACAGCATCTTGTCGCCGTGATGTTTTCAAGTTTTCCCTGGCCTTGGAGCGCAGTAAGTGGGCGTATCGTATTCAAATAACTTGACAAGTTGACGTCATCTAGTCAGAGAAAAAGCTTCGGTCTTCTAACGATTCATAAAAATGACTCAGAGTCGACTCTTACTTTTGAAAGACAATAACTTTATATACGGTGCACTTTCATATTTCAAACTTTGCAGGATGTTTTTGTTCACTTAGATCTATGTTACACACTACATGAAAGGTAAATTTCAAAATTCCATAATAGGTGCCCTTTAAAATATTTTTTGGGTGAACTAACCGTTTAAGCCTTACGTTCAAGAAAGCACCCAATTTGTGCAGTGAGAACTGATAATTTAATCTAGTAACATGACTTGTATACCACATTCTGTGTATAATATTTAGTATATGTGCATTCATGGTAATACCAGGGGACGATATGTTCCCTCCAGAAGAGTCTGGTTCCTCACTGGGTGTTTTAAGGCAGAATCTTCTGTAAAGCTGCTTTGAAACAACATGGATTGAGAAAAACACTACATGTTTGAAAATGAACATCGACACTATTTAAATACATTAAATTAACATTAAACGTGTTTCACCTTTGTATTGTCAGTGGTTTTAGGGTCACAAACTCTGATGCATGATCTTTTTGGCTTGGTCAGCACAAACAGTGTTGAACTAAAACATAGTTGACATAATAGCAGATTTCAGACAGCTTTAAACTTCCTCTTGTGTCTGCATGGCATGTCAGGAAGTAAAAAGCAGAAGGGAGAGAGTAAGATTCATTTCCTTTCAGAAAGGTCCAAAAGAAAGCTTGTTTGCTGAAACCATGAAGTGACTCTTCTCAAGGAAAACTCGTCACATCGGAGGCATGTTGAGGTAAGTGTTACATTTTGCATTATACTCTGACACTTAAGTGATTTACAAAACAAGCAAATAATAATAAATTATGTCAACCATCACAAAATGTCTTACATTGTGCAATTGAGTTTTGCTATCTTATTGATACATGTATTAATCTATCTCTCACACTCCACTACTCTAAATGTTTTTTTTTTTTTAAAGGAACTCATTATAATTATTGGTTACCTTAAATGTTAATATTGAAAGTTATATTTCAAATAATTCATTAAAAGAATTAATTTATATTTAAAAAATCAGTCACACTTCATATCAGGTGTCTTTAACCTCTATGGAAAAAAAATCTTAAGTGGGAGAGCCGGGACAGTTGAAACACTTTTCAGATAAATGTCGTTTTCTATGATAGTTTTTTGTGATCAACAACTCACATTTGTGTTCTCTTAGTATCATGTGTTATTCGGTACAAATATAGAATGATTAAGTCAAATTTGACTTTGAGCGGTAGTTGTGCTTCAGGCGGGACGATTGCAACACGGATGAAACATAACAGTTTAAACAGCAACTATTCATCTAATGCTTGTTTTTGTTAACAATACCTGACAAGTAACCTATGTACATATTTTGTAATTTATTGTAATTTAAAGGTTCATATTAACCATTTTTGTTCTGCTGCCCAATAAACAATAGGCAATAAGCCTATGCGCATTTTGTAATCTTTCTAACAGGCTATTTTAACAAAGACAGACAAATCATTTTCTTACATTTCTTCCTTGAGTCATATTGAGTGTTTGCTAGTTGAATAGCCTGTTATTATGAAGAAAACGAGGTCAACCAGAAGACGATAAATTAAATTTATTGAAGATTGGGCAATTGATGATTATTAAAGAGATAACATGTGTTGCATAATTGAAAATGAATTTGCATGAAAAGAAACACTAGGACAGAAACAAAAACAAAAGAAAGTCTCGGAACAGTATATGAATCTATGAAGAGTATAGGCTATGAACAGCGCCTCCTGTCATTTAAACCTCTTTTGCCCTTCAACAAACAAAAAAAAACCTCTGATAATGCACACTTAAGGGTGTGTTTCAGTACCAATACACCTGCCGTATTATCATTACAATGGCACATGAAACAATAAATACAGTCCATACTTGTCAGTCCAAAAAAAGTACCGCACTCAAAAACAGCTTTGCGGCTTTAGCTCCAAAACGGCACGACGTAAAGAAGAAATGTTTTCGCGGGTCTGGTAGGCATTGCGTGCTGTACATTGACGTACATGACGTGAGTGGTTTTCAAAGAAATCTCAGTGTTTCATCCGTCCCACGTTTCAATCGTCCTGGCACTCCCCTGCAATGTATTCATTGTTTTCCTCTGCAAACTGTGCTGCTATTGAGATGAGAAACGGGTTCGGACAGGTTTAGAGGAATGAGTGGGTTGCGGTGTAAGGGAAGATAGGAAGAACCATCATTAATCATTATATATGTAATTACAGAAATCTATTACAGCTTTAATTATGTGCAAGTATTTTCTTTTTTTTTTAAATAGTACAAGTACAATGTAGAAACATGTATGTACACAAAAATCGACTTTTATCAAATTTTTTATTTAATGTTGTGTTCAGATCATTTTGACCTGGAGAAGAAATACTTTTTCCCAAAAATGCTAATTAACGTTATTGCATTGGACTAAAACTCACTGACTTTACTCACCCAGGGTGTTACTACTTCTCCAACTTTTGTTTGAGAATTTTTGTAATTTCTTGTGATTTTTTTCCCTCATTTTGTTACACTTGTGGTGTTCCCCGTCAAAAATGACCAGCCTACAAAAATTGCTTAAAAATCTCTCAATACACTATTATCACCAAATATTGGATTCAGTCTTTTTAACAGCTTGTTGTCTTTCAATTAGGACTGCTTTTGTATTTCTTTTTGGATTTGATTGATCGTAGGCCTCCTTGATTTGAGCTTATGCACTTTCATTTTTGAAAAAAAAAAAAAAAAAAAAATAAACATTATTTGTGGGTAATTTTGGCCATATTTAATAATATTTACAAATATTCTGCACAATTTATCACAGTAGTGCGCTTTAATGTTTAACCAGGAAGATCATTTTAAAATGCTTTTATTTTATAAAAAGAGTTCAAAACGGCAAAAATCTCTTCACTACTTTTTCACAAAAAAGTCAAGCGCTGTAAGTTGTCATGTGGCATCCGAAGTGTGTTGCACAATGATGAATAACACTCCCTATTTCTCTTGTTGAATAATTATTAAGTTTTGTTGGAAATTAAAAATATTCACTACCCGCACAAACGTGCACTTATTTTCAGTCTTTTTTTATTCGCAATGTCTTTTATTTTCACAGATATGTTATCAAAGCCCTTCAAATTAGAATAAAGATGGTGATTGTTAATGCTGATTTTGGATTTTCATGCATTAACAGCCACTATATATCTGCTTGAATCAGGCAGCGTTGTAACATGTGTACATGATGTTCACCATATATAATTTTGTAACACTTTACAATTAGATAAAAAAGTTTGTAGACAAACTGTAAATTGTCTTGGAAAAAGCCTAACCAGAAAGTCTGAAGTATCTGCATATTTCAAACATTTCTTTATTGTCAATAGACAGAGCCAGAAGTTAATTTAGAGTTGAGAGTGAATGAGGCAGAGAGTTTCAAGGAGGCTTCAGAGGGGAAACACATGACTGGAATAAGTTATGAAAATTGTTTTTTTTTTTTTTTCACTACACATTCATTATGTGTTTTATGCCTACACTGCCTTGCTTAGGCAAAACAAAGTAAGTACACATTTTATGAAAAGTTATTACTACAGTTATAGCTAAAATTGACTCTATGGATTTGGATTCATCCTTTTCTCCTATTTGTGAGTATGTTCCTGGTTTTTCGATTTCAGTGGAACAAGAAGTGGGCTAAGGAGAATTAAGATGAAGAAATCTCCAGGTCTGGATGGTATTAATCCTAGAGTTCTTAAGGCCTGTGCTGATCAGATTTGCAGGGTGGTTTATTATATTTTTAATTTGAGTTTGCGTTAAGAAAAATTATCCGTTTTATGGAAGACATCATGTGTAGTGCCCGTACCTGAGTTAACAAACCGCATGGAGTTCTCGCACTATAGCCCAAGTGCTTTAACTGCACAGTTAATGAAGGTTTTTGAGAGACTGGTATTAAACCATTTAAAGTCAGTATTGTGTGGTGTGGAGGATAAACTACAGTTTGCTTATAAAACTGGTGTTGGGGAGATGATGCACTTATTTACCTCCTGCATAAATCCTCAAGTCATTTAGAGACCCCAGACAGCACAGTCTGAATTACATTCTTTGACTTCTCTAGTGCATTTAACACTATTCAGCCTTAATTACTACGAAGTAAGATGGAAAATGTTGGAGTATATCATGGTATGGTGAACTGGATAACTGATGATCTCTCTAATAGACCCCAGTGTGTGAGGACGCAGGACTGTGTGTCTCGGGTAGTGAAGTGCAGCACTGGAGTCCCTCAAGGAACCGTTTTAGGTCCATTTTTGTTCACTTTTTATACATCAGATTTTCAGTATAACTCTAAATCTTGTCATCTCCAGAAATTTTCTGATGATTCTGCAATAGTTGGCTGTATAACGGACCGCGATGAGAGTGAATATAGGGAGCTAATAAAGAGTTTTGTGGACTGGTGTGAGAGAAACGGTCTCAGGCTAAACGCTAGTTAGATGAAGGAAATTGTGGTTGATTTTAGCTCTTCCTCAGCAAGCGGCACCAGCACATTTAAGAGAGTCAGAAGTTGAGATTGTAACAACTTACAAGTATCTGGGTGTATATCTGAACAACAAGCTCAACTGGTCTGACAATACGATGCAAGTTTGTAAGAAGGGTCAAAGTCGTGTTCATTTTGGGGTTTGTCATGTCTATTTAAGACCTTCTATGACTCTGTAGTCTCATCTGTGGTCTTGTACTCTGTCACTGTTGGAAAAGGAGAAAAATAAGTTAAATAAACGTATAAAGACGTAGGCTCTGTTGTGGGGAGTGAGTTACCCACCTTACAGGAGATAGTGCAGGATAAAATGATCAGGAAACTTTCTCTTATGATGAATCATGATTGTCATCCTCTTAATGAAATAGCTCGAGCTTTTGTGAGTCCCTACAGCTTATAGATTAATTCATCCCCGCTGTTACAAGGAGCGTTTTAGGAAGGTCCAACCGCAATTAGATTTTACAACCAGTGTTATGCAAGATGATAGACTATTTTCTTTTTACTTGGTAGTATATAATTTGTTGCTGTTGTGAATGTTTTTGTATGTTTTCTATTTATTCATTGTATTTTTGTGCTGCTGTGACATGTAAATTTCCCCCTGGGGATTAACCTCCTGAGACCCGAGAGCTTGCCTGGTGTGCATTTTATAATTGTTCTTGCTATTTGGGATAAGTTGGACCTAATAAGTATAATAACTAAAATTTGTTTTTGTACTGGAAGTAGTTTTTGCAGAAAATGATGTCCTCATGCGAGGACAGTGGGTCTATAATTTACCATTTTACTAGCAATTATGTGAAGTGTCAGTACAAATGAAGTGATAAACACTTGACAAAATCTGATTTTTATAATAGTACTGGTAATGGCCAGCAGGGAGCAGTAGAAGGCCACTTATTGGCTCACCTTCATTTTGAAATTCTTGATTTTTACCAGTTTTCTGCACTAAAGCAAACCAGTTTTTCCATGTTAACTCAATAATTCATGCTTACACACACACACACACACACACACACACACAGACAAATGTTGTTTTTTCAATGCTATTGCGATCTGTCTAAAAATTCCCAAGTTTAGCTAACCACATGGTAGAATAAATAACGTAATATAGTCCCAATGTCCTCAAACGAGTACTTCACATTTACTGATGTCCTGGAGTGCTACTATTACTAAAATATGTCAAATTTTAATCCCCATATGATGATGGAGACAGTATTGTACATAAATACATTTGTTTCATTCATATAATTTGAATAGATTTTTTACCTGGGTCATTTTTCTTTCGGGAAGTGTTTTGCTGATATTTTGCTGATTTTCCAGCCATTTTCTTCTCACTGACATTGGTGTAATGTTGTTATATCACCACAAGATGGTGTGGGCAGTGTCCCTAAATGTGGCCAACATGTCTAAGATTTACAAATTTGACTATCATTGTGTCAAGAGGCAAAAATGTAATGTCCTCATATGAGGACACAGGGTCTCAGTAAAGTTTATCAAATCAAATACACTCACACACATTCATGTACACAAATAAACTATTTTAAGTATTACAGGCTTTCTTTTTCACAGAGATGAACTTTATCCTCAGATCAATGAGGCCTACGATCAATGAGTTTCAAAAAGAAATACCAAACCTGTCCTAAATGAAAGAAAACAAGTTGACAAAAAGATTGAATCCAATATTTGGTGATTAATATAGCATAACTGATTTACAAGCAATTATTAAAAGGAACACAAAAGGTGTTACAGGGTTTTCAAGGGTTAAATGTCGTACACAGACTCTTAATATAGAGATAATTCTATGATCTGTCACTTGATTATACACTTATGTCAAGAAGAAAAAATAAAAATAAATTGTGGCCTATGTTGCAGTTCTTTAGTCACAAACATAATGGTAGTCTGCTATTCTAAATTTTGCCGGTGTGTGTTTTATGTGACAGGAATTACACACCCACGGCGCTGGCAGACGTCACGGACGCTTACTCCAACCAGAGCGGCGGGAACCA
Source organism: Scardinius erythrophthalmus (assembly GCF_964197995.2). NCBI lineage: Eukaryota > Metazoa > Chordata > Actinopteri > Cypriniformes > Leuciscidae > Scardinius > Scardinius erythrophthalmus. The sequence goes on from NW_028296066.1 coordinate 28,540, forward strand.
GTCTCTGGAGGCCTGTTCACGCGAGGGCGCTCTGAAGACAACCGTGTTCCCTGTCCTCTACACCGTCCTCTTCATCCTGGGCTCGTCTCTCAACGGCCTGGCAGCGTGGGTGTTCCTCCGAATCCCCAGTAAATCTCACTTCATCATCTATCTGAAGAACATCGTCGTGGCTGATATTATCATGACCCTCACCTTCCCCTTTAAGATCCTCGCCGACGCAAACTTGGCAACTGTCGGCGTGCGTGTGTTTGTGTGCCGCGTGTCATCTGTGCTGTTCTACCTCACCATGTATATCAGCATCTTGTTCTTCGGCCTGATCAGCATCGATCGCTGCAGAAAGACCATGTGGCCCTTTGTCGGCACCAGCCGGACACGCCTGCTCCACAGAAAGATCCTCTCGGCCGTCATATGGATCTCTCTGGTGGCTCTTGTGCTGCCCAACGTAATCCTGACGAGCCGTCCCAAAACTTCGGGCCTCATTAAATGCAGCGACCTCAAGACCGAGCTGGGACTGAAGTGGCATGAGGTGGTCAACCACGTGTGCCAGGTGATCTTCTGGGGGAACCTTGTAACCGTGATAATATGTTACACGCTCATCTCTAAAGAGCTCTACAAGTCGTACGCCCGCACACGAGCTCAACACGAGGCAAGGCAAGGAGCGGATGTTCCCCACAGAACGCTGAAGAAGAACAGCATTCAAGCAAACGTGTTCCTGGTGTTGGCCGTCTTCTTCGTGTGCTTTGTTCCCTTCCACTTCGCCCGAGTGCCATACACTATTAGCCAGACACGAGGACAGATGTTCAACTGCCAGCAGAAGCTGCTTTTCTTCCAGCTGAAGGAGAGCACGCTGTGGCTTTCCTCCCTCAATTCAGTGCTGGATCCACTCATCTACTTCTTCCTCTGCAAGTCGTTCCGGACATCCCTGTTTAACACCCTGCGTCTGTCTCCCGGCCGCTGTAGGGATCTCGGGACAGACTCCACCACCGCTCCTGTGGACAACACGCTGATATGAAGGACAAACGCCCAGTGGTTCTGATGTGCTTCTCCTACTCTTCTGATTTGCACGCTGTAACAGCAGTATATGCTACATGATGAATCAAACCTTTTAACAGCATCTTTTAACAGCTTCCACTCTCTTTCAAGAACCTAATTACCTCAACCTTGATTCAAATCAAGAGGTTTCACATGTCATGATTGGCTAGCGCAAGAAAGGGTGTCAGGAGTGATCTCTTGCCTCTTGCAGGTGTGATCTTGTTAAAAGCTTTTTGTGTTAAGATAAACATACATGTCCATCAATGTCATGTGCTAGAAGCAGAAGTACCTCTGATCCTTACTAATTTATAAAGGCGTGTGGGATGCATGGTATGTTGGTGAGTTGAATATTTGTTGTCACTGACAAACTTTTAGTGCCAGGCATCCAGACATGCAAAAGTACTAACATTTTTCATGAAAATGAATCCAAGTATTGTGGATAGGTAATGTTTAAAGACACAGATATGCATCAGTCATTTCCAACTCCAGTTCATTGTGAAGTCAATATTTGTCATGTATTTGTAATAAATGAATAAACTACTACTGTAAAAACAAAACCGTGACTATGGCAAAAAGCTGAGATTTATTGTAAACCCTTTGCAACCATTTGATTGTTGCAACACATCACTGTTTTTCTTCGTCTTGTGCTTCACAATCGGGATCAAAGTTGCTTCCCAAACTGTCTGTTCGAGGGTTGTTGCACACTTTAACATAAAATATGTTTTTAAGACCTAAACTAATCAAATTAATACCATATTTCTACACCAGAACAAACGCAAACAAAATACATCTCAAAATATATCATGTAGATTTTCTTTCTTTCTTTCAATCAAACTGGAAAAACACCAGTTCCTTTAGCCAGTTTTCACAAAGTAAAGCTATGGAAGAATTATATTAAATCATAAAAACTTTATCTTTATACACACATAAATAACCTATTTATCAAACGAAAACTGTAAAATTGCATGTAGGACATCTATGACCACTTTGATTATTGGAGGCTAAATGGAATAAAATAACTTATTTGTGTAATTTATTCAGAGAAAAAAAATAAATATTATTTAAATATTTAATATTCATCATTTACTCACCCTCATGTTGTTCCAAACTTTTATGGATTTCTTTCTTCTCTGGAACACAAAAACAGATATTATGAAAAATGTCTCTCTGAAAATCAACAATCTTCAAAATATCTAAAATTTTCACTTTCGAGTAGTGTTTACAGGACAACTGCGCAGGAACTCCACTGTTATATTTTAATTGTATTCACTGCATCTTCACCTCAGAACTGGAGTT
>NW_028296065.1:0-30781 GCF_964197995.2 Scardinius erythrophthalmus
AGCTATAATAGGTTCACTTCAAAATCTGGCCTTTACCAAGTGTCCCCGAAAGCCTATATCTCTTTAATCAATGCTCAGACCTTCTTAAAAACAAGTCAGAACGTGTGAAATATCACCCTGAACAAGCATGAAAATTTTCAGACAGATCGGACAAAATTTGCCTCTATAACAGTTAAAAAGGTGAAAATGATATGAATTAATGGCATGTTAAGCCAATAAGTGGTATTTTACTGCCCCCTGCTGTTTAAAATAGTCATTTTCTCATATTGGTATTGGTATCAGCCATGGTAAATCATGATAAATGATGGTGTGTGTGTGTGTGTGTGTGTGTGTGTGTGTGTGTGTGTGTGTGTGTGTGTGTGTGTGTGTGTGTGTGGTACAAATATAACAAAGGTTTTATTTTCCAACATGAAAACAAACATAACAGAGTGCTAGTGCACAAACAATAACCGACAATGATAATGGATGAGAGGGGAACTTAAATACACAGATCAAGACAAGGACAACAGGTGACGGTTATGATGATGAGGAGCAGGTGATGATGAGGAGGGTGATGAGGAGCAGGTGCAGGTGATGACGACAGATGGTGAATGTGATGAAGACAGAAGGTGAATGTGATGAAGGTGAATGTGACACCAATATCACTGAAACATTTGTGTGTGTGTGTGTGTGTGTGTGTAGCATTATTGTGTGTAGCATATGTAGCAAGTATGCATTATTGAGTTAACATGGAAACACTGGTTTGCTTTAGTGCAGAAAACTGGTCAAAATCATGAGGTTTAAAGTGAAAGTGAGCCAATAAGTGGTCTTCTACTGCCCTCTGCTGGCCATTCTACTTATTAATTAAATTTTTCCACATGTGCTTGCATTTATACTTGAATACACACTAAAAATCACTTATATAGCAATAACTATTATAACATAATCATATTTTGTCAGTGTTAATCACTTTATTTGCACTGACACTTCAAATAATTGCTAGTAATGTGGTAAATCATGGTAAATCATGGTTAACTATGCTGTGTGTGTGTGTGTGTGTGTGTGTGTGTGTGTGTGTGTGTGTGTGTGTGTGTGTGTGTGTGTGTGTAAGCATGCATTGAGTTAACATGGATAAACTGGTTTGCTTTAGTGCAGAAAACTGGTTTAAAGTGAAAGTGAGCCAATAAGTGGTCTTCTACTGCCCTCTGCTGGCCATTCTACTTATTAATGAAATATTTCAACATGTGCTTGCATTCATACTTGAATACACACTAAAAAAATCACTTATATAGCAATAACTATTATAACACAATCATATTTTGTCAGTGTTAACCACTTTATTTGCACTGACACTTCAAAAAATTGCTAGTAATGTGATAAATCAGGCTAGAAACATGGTAAATCAAAGTAAATAATCCTAGATTGTCGTTTATCTCTTGGTAAATAATACTAGAACGTGGTATATCATGGTAAATCATGGTTAACTATGCTGTGTGTGTATGTGTGTGTGTGTGTGTGTGTGTGTGTGTGTGTGTGTGTGTGTGTGTGTGTGTGTGTGTGTGTGTGTGTGTGTGTGTGTGTGTGTGTGTGTGTGTGTGTGTGTGTGTGTGTGTGTGTGTGTGTGTGTGTGTGTGTGTAAGCATGCATTGAGTTAACATGGAAAAACTGGTTTGCTTTAGTGCAGAAAACTGGTTTAAAGTGAAAGTGAGCCAATAAGTGGTCTTCTACTGCCCTCTGCTGGCCATTCTACTTAATAATGAAATATTTTACATGTGCTTTTGCATTCATACTTGGACACACACTAAAAATCACGTATATAACTAACTATTATAACACAATAATATTTTGTCAGTGTTCATCACCTCATTTGCACTGACACTTCACATATTTGCTAGTAATGTGGTTAATCATGCTAGAAACATTGTAAATCATAGTAAATAATACTGAAATGAGGTGTATCAAGGTAAATCATGCTAGAATCCTAATAAATCATTCTGGAACATGGTATATGATAGTAAATCATGCTAGAATCATATTAAATAATTCTAGAATGTGGCAAATCGTTGTGGGAGGAGCCTTTTTTACTCAAATGGCTATAACTCAAGAAGTAAATGAGATATCTTCACCAAACTCAGTACACATGTGTATGGGTTCAATTTGAGGTCACAGTAAACAATTCTATGGAGATCGGAGCATAGGTGGCGCTATAACTGTTAAAAAGCTTTAAAACCATATATATCCCATGGCAAATTGCCTGTATTGGCTGTAAATGGTCTTTTCCATCTATTATGTCAGTGGTTACATGCTTGCTAAATAAATCTTAATAACTTTTGATGCTTTTGTGCTTAAATGCCTTAAAGGCCTTAACTGCTTGAACCCCGATAAATGCTGCTTGCAGCTTTAATTAGGGGTTCAAGCACGAAGTGCTGAAACCCTATTGTAATTGTACTGATTTTTATTATTATTATTATTTTTCTTCTCCGCTAAAACGCATCGTGCAGCCCAAACCGTAAGAGCTGGAGCTTTGAAACTTTGCCAGATGGTAGTACAAAAATCGAGGAGAGGTTATCAAATTATGAGCCCGATTGGCCCATAGGTGGCGCTATAGCGACCAAAAGCGCGAAACTGCTCATAACTCCTAGACCGTAAGTCATAGACTCAAGTGTCTTATATCATTGGAAAGCTGGACGCCTGACGAACAAAACGTATATCTCCGATTTTATTTCCGCCATGATAGATTTTCCGCCATTTTGAATTTTGTTGAAAACCTACTTTTACGAACTAGTCCCTGGTTTTTCGCCCGATCGGAACCAAACCAGTGCAGAATTGTTCTCTGGTGTCTGAAGATCAATAATTATCGAAAAAATGTTGAAATTTCGATTCACGGTCGCTAGGGGGTGCAAAATTAACGTTGTGGGAGGAGCTTATTTTACTAAAATGGCTATAACTCAAGAAGTAATTCAGTAAACTTCACCAAACTTGGTACACATGTGTAGGAGGTCAATTTGAGGTCACAGTAAAAAAATTGCGTCGATTGGCCACATGGTGGGGCTATAAAACAAAAAAAACATATAGACGCCTGACCGTTAGTCCGATTGACTTGAAATTTGGTACGCAGTGTCTTGGCCCAAGGGGCCATGTATGTCTAAAAGGATATTGGCGTATCTCAAAAAACATGGCCGCCATTGGCCAATGAAATTTGAGCAACTATTAGACAAGGTTAACGGAGGCCGATCGGAACGAAACTCGATGGGCATGTTCGACTCATGGCCCAATAGGTCTGTAAGAATTTTGAAAGAAATCGGCCACTAGTTGGCGCTAACGAGTTTTATGGCTCTGTAATCACGTGGTGTTACACTTATTGTCACAAAATGCATATCATTTGATAGATCTGCTCATGTTGAACAACTTTGCCTCAAGAACCATTGCTGTCAATCAAACCGTTCATTAAATATTCACGAATATGTCTAAAACCTACTTTTGCGAACTAGTCCTAGGTTTTTTGCCCGATTGGAACCAGACCAGTCTAGGACAATTCTCTGGACTCTCTAGATCAATAATTATCAAAAAAAAGTTTAACTTTTGCATTTGGATGGCTGTAATAGGGTCATTTATAAAATGGGCGTGGCAAAATACACTCAAAAGCCTATAAATCCTAAATGAAAACTCAGAACTTCACAAAAATTGGTGAGAATATGTGACATAACATCCTTAACAAGCATGCAAAATGTCATGGAGATCGGTCCATAGGTGGCGCTATAACTGTTAAAAAGCTTTAAAACCATAGATTTCCTATGGTACATTGTATGTATTGGCTGTAAATGGTCTTTTCCATCTATTATTTCAGTGGTTACATGCTTGCTAAATAAAACTTAATAACTTTTGATGCTTTTGTGCTTAAAGGCCTTAACTGCTTGAACCCCGATAAATGCTGCTTGCAGCTTTAATTATTATTATTATTATTATTATTCTCCCCTAAAACGCATCGTGCAGCCCAAACCGTAAGAGCTGGAACCTTGAAACTTGGCCAAATGGTAGTCCTCAATTTGGGGAGAACCTATCAAAGTATGACCCAGATTGGCCCATAGGTGGCGCTATAGCAACCAAAAGCGCGGAACTGCTCATAACTCCTAGACCGTATGTCGTAGACTCAAGTGTCCTATATCATTGGAAAGCTGGACGCCTGAAGGTCAAAACGTATATCTCCGATTTTATTTCAGGTATGCAAATTTTTCCGCCATTTTGAATTTTGTCAAAAACCTACTTTTGCGAACTAGTCCCTGGTTTTTCACCCGATCGGAACCAAAGCAGTGCAGAAATGTTCTTTGGAGTCTGAAGATCAATAATTATCGAAAAAAAGTCGAAATTTCGATTCCTGGTCGCTAGGGGGTGATAAATTAATGTTGTGGGAGGAGCCTATTTTACTAAAATGGCTATAACTCGAAAAGGAAATGAGATATCTTCACCAAACTTGGTACACATGTGTAAGAGTTCAATCTGGGGTCATAGTAAAAAAATGTCGACGATTGATCACTAGGTGGCGCTATAACATGAAAAAAAACATGAAAAGGGCTATGACCACGTGACCGTTTGTCCGATTGACTTGAAAATTGGTATGCAGTGTCTTGGTCCAAGGTGCCATGTATGTCTATGAGGACTTTGGCGTATCTCGAAAAACATGGCCGCCATCGACCAATGAAATTTGAGCACCTATTAGACAAGGTTAACGGAGGCCGATCGGAACGAAACTCGATGGGCATGTTCAACTCATGGCCCTAGAGGTCTGTAAGAATTTTGAAAGAAATCGGCCACTAGTTGGCGCTAACGAGTTTTATGGCTCTGTAATCACGTGGTGTTACACTTATTGTCACAAAATGCATATCATTTGATAGATCTGCTCATGCTGAACAACTTTGCCTCAAGAACCATTGCTGTCAATCAAACCGTTCATTAAATATTCGCAATTATGTTAAAAACCTACTTTTGCGAACTAGTCCTAGGTTTTTTGCCCGATCGGAACAAGACCAGTCTAGGGTAATTCTCTGGACTCTCTAGATCAATAATTATCAAAAAAAGTTCAACTTTAGCATTTTTCGCATGGGTATATTGGGTCATAATGAAAATGGGCGTGGCAAAATGCATTTAAAAGCCTATAAATCCTAAACGAAAACTCAGAACTTCACAAAAATTGGTGAGCATATGTACCATAACAGTCTAAACAAGCATGTAAAATTTCATGAAGATCGTACGATAGGTGGCGCTATAACTGTTAAAAAGCTTTGAAAACCATATATTTCCTATGGTAAATTGCCTGTTTTGGCTGTAAATGGTCTTTTCCATCTATTATTTCAGTGGTTAAAAGCTTTACAAATAAAACTTAATGTCTTAAATGCTTATGTGCTTAAAGGCCTTAAATGCTTGAACCCCGATAAATGCTGCTTGCAGCTTTAATTATTATTATTATTATTATTATTCTGCCGTAAAACGCATCGTGCAGCCCAAACCGTAAGAGCTGGAACTTTGAAACTTTGACAGATGGTAGTACAAAAATCGAGGAAAGGTTCAGAGATTATGACCCCGATTGGCCCATAGGTGGCGCTATAACAACCAAAAGCGCGAACCTGCTCATAACTCCTAGACCGTATGTCGTAGACTCAAGTGTCTTATATCATTGGAAAGCTGGACGCCTGACGAACAAAACGTATATCTCCGATTTCATTTCCGCCATGATAGATTTTCCGCCATTTTGAATTTTGTCAAAAATCTACTTTTGCGAACTAGTCCCTGGTTTTTTGCCCGATTGGAACCAAACTAGTGCAGAAATGTTCTCTGGAGACTGAATATCAATAATTATCGAAAAAAAGTGGAAATTTCGATTCACGGTCGCTAAGGGGCGCCAAAACGTACGTTGTGGGAGGGGCCTATTTTACTAAAATGGCTATAACTCCCGATGTAAATGAGGTATCTTCACCAAACTTGGTACACATGTGTATGAGCTTACTCTGGGGTCACAGTAAAAAAATCGCGACGATTGGCCTCATGGTGGCGCTATAAAATGAAAAAAACATAAAACAGGCTATAACCACCTGACCGTTAGTTCGATTGACTTGAAAATTGGTATGCAGTGTCTTGGTCCAAGGTGCCATGTATGTGTATGAGGACATTGGCGTATCTCAAAAAACATGGCCGCCATTGGCCAACGAAGTTTGAGCACCTATTAGACAAGGTTAACGGAGGCCGATCGGAACGAAACTCAATGGGCATGTTCGGCTCATGGCCCTAAAGGTCTGTAAGAATTTTGAAAGAAATCGGCCACTAGTTGGCGCTAACGAGTTTTACGGCTCTGTAATCACGTGGTGTTACAAATATCCACACAATATGCATATCATTTGATAGATCTCCTCATCCTGAACAACTTTGCCTCAAGAACCATTGCTGTCAATCAAACTGTTCATTAATTATTCATTAATATGTTAAAAACCTACTTTTGCGAACTAGTCCTAGGTTTTTTGCCCGATCGGAACCAGACCAGTCTAGGACAATTCTCTGGACTCTCTAGATCAATAATTATCAAAAAAAAGTTGAACTTTTGCATTTGGATGGCTGTAATAGGGTAATTTATAAAATGGGCGTGTCAAAATACATTAAAAAGCCTATAAATCCTAAATAAAAACTCAGAACTTCACAAAAATTGGTAAGCATATGTGACATAACATCATTAACAAGCATGAAAAATTCTATGGAGATCGGACGATAGGTGGCGCTATAACTGTTAAAAAGCTTTAAAATCATATATTTCCTATGGTAAACTGCCTGTATTGGCTGTAAATGGTCTTTTCCATCTCTGATCATATAATTTTCATATCATAATGTTCAAAACTAGTGCAATACAATTCTCTGGACTCACTAGATCAATAATTGTCAGAAAAAGTTGAACTACTTCATTTGGATAGCTATAATAGGTTCACTTCAAAATCTGGCCTTTACCAAGTGTCCCCGAAAGCCTATATCTCTTTAATCAATGCTCAGACCTTCTTAAAAACAAGTCAGAACGTGTGAAATATCACCCTGAACAAGCATGAAAATTTTCAGACAGATCGGACAAAATTTGCCTCTATAACAGTTAAAAAGGTGAAAATGATATGAATTAATGGCATGTTAAGCCAATAAGTGGTATTTTACTGCCCCCTGCTGTTTAAAATAGTCATTTTCTCATATTGGTATTGGTATCAGCCATGGTAAATCATGATAAATGATGGTGTGTGTGTGTGTGTGTGTGTGTGTGTGTGTGTGTGTGTGTGTGTGTGTGTGTGTGTGTGTGTGTGTGTGTGTGTGTGTGGTACAAATATAACAAAGGTTTTATTTTCCAACATGAAAACAAACATAACAGAGTGCTAGTGCACAAACAATAACCGACAATGATAATGGATGAGAGGGGAACTTAAATACACAGATCAAGACAAGGACAACAGGTGACGGTTATGATGATGAGGAGCAGGTGATGACGAGGAGGGTGATGAGGAGCAGGTGCAGGTGATGACGACAGATGGTGAATGTGATGAAGACAAAAGGTGAATGTGATGAAGGTGAATGTGACACCAATATCACTGAAACATTTGTGTGTGTGTGTGTGTGTGTGTGTGTGTGTGTGTGTGTGTAGCATTATTGTGTGTAGCATATGTAGCAAGTATGCATTATTGAGTTAACATGGAAACACTGGTTTGCTTTAGTGCAGAAAACTGGTCAAAATCATGAGGTTTAAAGTGAAAGTGAGCCAATAAGTGGTCTTCTACTGCCCTCTGCTGGCCATTCTACTTATTAATTAAATTTTTCCACATGTGCTTGCATTTATACTTGAATACACACTAAAAATCACTTATATAGCAATAACTATTATAACAATCATATTTTGTCAGTGTTAATCACTTTATTTGCACTGACACTTCAAATAATTGCTAGTAATGTGGTAAATCATGGTAAATCATGGTTAACTATGCTGTGTGTGTGTGTGTGTGTGTGTGTAAGCATGCATTGAGTTAACATGGATAAACTGGTTTGCTTTAGTGCAGAAAACTGGTTTAAAGTGAAAGTGAGCCAATAAGTGGTCTTCTACTGCCCTCTGCTGGCCATTCTACTTATTAATGAAATATTTCAACATGTGCTTGCATTCATACTTGAATACACACTAAAAAAATCACTTATATAGCAATAACTATTATAACACAATCATATTTTGTCAGTGTTAACCACTTTATTTGCACTGACACTTCAAATAATTGCTAGTAATGTGATAAATCAGGCTAGAAACATGGTAAATCAAAGTAAATAATCCTAGATTGTCGTTTATCTCCTGGTAAATAATACTAGAACGTGGTATATCATGGTAAATCATGGTTAACTATGCTGTGTGTGTATGTGTGTGTGTGTGTGTGTGTGTGTGTGTGTGTGTGTGTGTGTGTGTGTGTGTGTGTGTGTGTGTGTGTGTGTGTGTGTGTGTGTGTGTGTGTGTGTGTGTGTGTGTGTGTGTGTAAGCATGCATTGAGTTAACATGGAAAAACTGGTTTGCTTTAGTGCAGAAAACTGGTTTAAAGTGAAAGTGAGCCAATAAGTGGTCTTCTACTGCCCTCTGCTGGCCAGTCTACTTAATAATGAAATATTTTACATGTGCTTTTGCATTCATACTTGGACACACACTAAAAATCACGTATATAACTAACTATTATAACACAATAATATTTTGTCAGTGTTCATCACCTCATTTGCACTGACACTTCACATATTTGCTAGTAATGTGGTTAATCATGCTAGAAACATTGTAAATCATAGTAAATAATACTGAAATGAGGTGTATCAAGGTAAATCATGCTAGAATCCTAATAAATCATTCTGGAACATGGTATATGATAGTAAATCATGCTAGAATCATATTAAATAATTCTAGAATGTGGCAAATCGTTGTGGGAGGAGCCTATTTTACTCAAATGGCTATAACTCAAGAAGTAAATGAGATATCTTCACCAAACTCAGTACACATGTGTATGGGTTCAATTTGAGGTCACAGTAAACAATTCTATGGAGATCGGAGCATAGGTGGCGCTATAACTGTTAAAAAGCTTTAAAACCATATATATCCCATGGCAAATTGCCTGTATTGGCTGTAAATGGTCTTTTCCATCTATTATGTCAGTGGTTACATGCTTGCTAAATAAATCTTAATAACTTTTGATGCTTTTGTGCTTAAATGCCTTAAAGGCCTTAACTGCTTGAACCCCGATAAATGCTGCTTGCAGCTTTAATTATTATTATTATTATTATTCTGCCGTAAAACGCATCGTGCAGCCCAAACCGTAAGGGCTAGAGCTTTGAAACTTTGCCATATGGTAGTACAAAAATCGAGGAGAGGTTATCAAATTATGACCCCGATTGGCCCATAGGTGGCGCTATAGCAACCAAAAGCGCGAAACTGCTCATAACTCCTAGACCGTATGTCGCAGACTCAAGTGTCTTATATCATTGGAAAGCTGGACGCCTGACGAACAAAACGTATATCTCCGATTTCATTTCCGTCATGATAGATTTTCCGCCATTTTGAATTTTGTCGAAAATCTACTTTTGCGAACTAGTCCCTGGTTTTTTGCCCGATCGGAGCCAAACCAGTGCAGAAATGTTCTCTGGAGTCTGAAGATCAATAATTATCGAAAAAATGTTGAAATTTCGATTCATGGACGCTAGGGGGCGCAAAATAATCGTTGTGGGAGGAGCCTATTTTACTAAAATGGCTATAACTTAAAAAGTAAATAAGATAGCTTCACCAAACTCGGTACACATGTGTATGGGTTCATTCTGGGGTCACAGTAAAAAAATCGCGACGATTGAACACTAGGTGGCGCTATAACATGAAAAAAACATGAAAAGGGCTATAACCACCTGACCGTTAGTCCGATTGACTTGAAAATTGGTATGCAGTGTCTTGGTCCAAGGTGCCATGTATGTCTATGAGGACATTGGCGTATCTCAAAAAACATGGCCGCCATTGGCCAATGAAGTTGAGCACCTATTAGACAAGGTTAACGGAGGCCGATCGGAACGAAACTTGATGGGCATGTTCGACTCATGGCCCTAGAGGTCTGTAAGAATTTTGAAAGAAATCGGCCACTAGTTGGCGCTAACGAGTTTTTTGGCTCTGTAATCACGTGGTGTTACACTCATCCACACAATATGCATATCATTTGATAGATCTGCTCATGTTGAACAACTTTGCCTCAAGAACCATTTCTGTCAATCAAACCGTTCATTAAATATTCATGAATATGTCTAAAACCTACTTTTGCGAACTAGTCCTAGGTTTTTTGCCCGATCGGAACCAGACCAGTCTAGGACAATTCTCTGGACTCTCTAGATCAATAATTATCAAAAAAAGTTGAACTTTTGCATTTGGATGGCTGTAATAGGATCATTTATAAAATGGGCATGGAAAAATACATTAAAAAGCCTATAAATCCTAAATAAAAACCCAGAACTTCACAAAAATTGGTGAACTTATGTGACATAACATCATTAACAAGCATGCAAAATTTCATGGAGATCGGACGATAGGTGGCGCTATAACTGTTAAAAATCTTTAAAACCATATATTTCCTATGGTAAACTGCCTGTATTGACTGTAAATGGTCTTTTCCATCTCTGAATATATAATTTTCATATCATAATGTTAAAAACTAGTGCAATACAATTCTCTGGACTCACTAGAACAATAATTGTCAGAAAAAGTTGAACTACTTCATTTGGATAGCTATAATAGGTTCACTTCAAAATGTGGCCTTTACCAAGTGTCCCCGAAAGCCTATATCTCTTTAATGAATGTTCAAACCTTCTTAAAAACAAGTCAGAACATGTGAAATATCACTCTGAACATGCATGAAAATTTTCAGACAGATCTGACAAAATGTGCCTCTATAACAGTTAAAAAGGTGAAAATGATATGAATATAATGACATATTAAGCCAAGAAGTGGTATTTTACTGCCCCCTGCTGTTTAAAATAGTCATGTTGTCATATTGTTCTATAATTTATATTTAGACTTTATAAAATCACTATTTTAACATTTACAATTACATTTAGTCAAAAATCCATCTGTTAAATTATTAGTATTGACAGTTTGATCACATCATATATTTCAAATGTCTGTATCTACAATATAATGTGTGTGTGTAGTCTTAGGTTTCTGAATAAATTCTGAATGATCTGATTAATAGCTTACAAAGACTTTGTGAAATGTTTATAGACCATTCAAATATATTTTCATAATGACATATCCCAATAGCATTGAAAAAACAACATTTGTCTTGTGTGTGTGTGTGTGTGTGTGTGTGTGTGTGTTAACATGCATTATGGATTTAAAATGGAAAAACTGGTTTGCTTTAGTGCAGAAAAATGGTGAAAATCAAGAAGTTTAAAGTGAAAGTGAGCCAATATGTGGTCTTCTACTGCCCTCTGCTGGCCATTCTACTTATTAATGTCTACCCACATATGCTTTTGCATTCATTAGACACTAAAAATCACTTATATAACAATAAAACACTAAAAAATCACTTATATAACAATTACTATTGTAGCACAATCATATTTTGTCAGAGTTTATCACTTCATTTTTACTGATACTTCACATAATTGCTAGCAATGTGGTAAATCATGGTTAAATCACACTAAAAACATGGTAAATCAATAAATGATACTAGAATGTGGTGTATCAAGGTAAATCATACTACAATCCTGGTACATCATTCTAGAACATAGTATATCATGGTACATCATGCTAGAACATGGTAAATCATGGTAAACTATGCTAGAACAGGGTAAATCATGGTAAGCCATGATAAATCATAATAAACTATGGTAAATCATGTTAGAATGTGGTATATCATGGTAAATCATGCTAGAACATGGTAAATCATGGTAAACTATGCTAGAACAGGGTAAATCATGGTAAACTATGATAAATCATGATAAACTATGGTAATCCATGCTAGAATCACAGTAAACAATGGTAAATCATACTAGAATGTAGTATATCATGGTAAATTATGCTAGAATATGGCAAATCATGCTAGAATCATAGTAAATAATACTAGAATGTGCTAAATTGTTGTGGGAGGAGCCTATTTTACTAAAATGGCTATAACTCAAGAAGTAAATAAGATATCTTCACCAAACTCAGTACACATGTGTATGGGTTCAATTTGAGGTCACAGTAAACAATTCTATGGAGATCGGACCATAGGTGGCGCTATAACTGTTAAAAAGCTTTAAAACCATATATATCCCATGGTAAACTGCCTGTATTGGCTGTAAATGGTCTTTTCCATCTATTATGTCCGTGGTTACATGCTTGCTAAATAAATCTTAACTTTTGATGCTTTTGTGCTTAAATGCTTAAAAGGCTTTAACTGCTTGAACCCCGATAAATGCTGCTTGCAGCTTTAATTAGGGGTTCAAGCACGAAGTGCTGAAACCCTATTGTAATTGTGCTGATTTTTATTATTATTATTAGGGGTTCAAGCACGAAGTGCTGAAACCCTATTGTAATTGTGCTGATTTTTATTAGGGGTTCAAGCACGAAGTGCTGAAACCCTATTGTAATTGTGCTGATTTTTATTATTATTATTATTATTATTATTCTGCCGTAAAACGCATCGTGCAGCCCAAACCGTAAGAGCTGGAACTTTGAAACTTTGACAGATGGTAGTACAAAAATCGAGGAAAGGTTCAGAGATTATGACCCCGATTGGCCCATAGGTGGCGCTATAACAACCAAAAGCGCGAACCTGCTCATAACTCCTAGACCGTATGTCGTAGACTCAAGTGTCTTATATCATTGGAAAGCTGGACGCCTGACGAACAAAACGTATATCTCCGATTTCATTTCCGCCATGATAGATTTTCCGCCATTTTGAATTTTGTCAAAAATCTACTTTTGCGAACTAGTCCCTGGTTTTTTGCCCGATTGGAACCAAACTAGTGCAGAAATGTTCTCTGGAGACTGAATATAAATAATTATCGAAAAAAAGTGGAAATTTCGATTCACGGTCGCTAAGGGGCGCCAAAACGTACGTTGTGGGAGGGGCCTATTTTACTAAAATGGCTATAACTCCCGATGTAAATGAGGTATCTTCACCAAACTTGGTACACATGTGTATGAGCTTACTCTGGGGTCACAGTAAAAAAATCGCGACGATTGGCCTCATGGTGGCGCTATAAAATGAAAAAAACATAAAACAGGCTATAACCACCTGACCGTTAGTTCGATTGACTTGAAAATTGGTATGCAGTGTCTTGGTCCAAGGTGCCATGTATGTGTATGAGGACATTGGCGTATCTCAAAAAACATGGCCGCCATTGGCCAACGAAGTTTGAGCACCTATTAGACAAGGTTAACGGAGGCCGATCGGAACGAAACTCAATGGGCATGTTCGGCTCATGGCCCTAAAGGTCTGTAAGAATTTTGAAAGAAATCGGCCACTAGTTGGCGCTAACGAGTTTTACGGCTCTGTAATCACGTGGTGTTACAAATATCCACACAATATGCATATCATTTGATAGATCTCCTCATCCTGAACAACTTTGCCTCAAGAACCATTGCTGTCAATCAAACTGTTCATTAATTATTCATTAATATGTTAAAAACCTACTTTTGCGAACTAGTCCTAGGTTTTTTGCCCGATCGGAACCAGACCAGTCTAGGACAATTCTCTGGACTCTCTAGATCAATAATTATCAAAAAAAAGTTGAACTTTTGCATTTGGATGGCTGTAATAGGGTAATTTATAAAATGGGCGTGTCAAAATACATTAAAAAGCCTATAAATCCTAAATAAAAACTCAGAACTTCACAAAAATTGGTAAGCATATGTGACATAACATCATTAACAAGCATGAAAAATTCTATGGAGATCGGACGATAGGTGGCGCTATAACTGTTAAAAAGCTTTAAAATCATATATTTCCTATGGTAAACTGCCTGTATTGGCTGTAAATGGTCTTTTCCATCTCTGATCATATAATTTTCATATCATAATGTTCAAAACTAGTGCAATACAATTCTCTGGACTCACTAGATCAATAATTGTCAGAAAAAGTTGAACTACTTCATTTGGATAGCTATAATAGGTTCACTTCAAAATCTGGCCTTTACCAAGTGTCCCCGAAAGCCTATATCTCTTTAATCAATGCTCAGACCTTCTTAAAAACAAGTCAGAACGTGTGAAATATCACCCTGAACAAGCATGAAAATTTTCAGACAGATCGGACAAAATTTGCCTCTATAACAGTTAAAAAGGTGAAAATGATATGAATTAATGGCATGTTAAGCCAATAAGTGGTATTTTACTGCCCCCTGCTGTTTAAAATAGTCATTTTCTCATATTGGTATTGGTATCAGCCATGGTAAATCATGATAAATGATGGTGTGTGTGTGTGTGTGTGTGTGTGTGTGTGTGTGTGTGTGTGTGTGTGTGTGTGTGTGTGTGTGTGTGTGTGGTACAAATATAACAAAGGTTTTATTTTCCAACATGAAAACAAACATAACAGAGTGCTAGTGCACAAACAATAACCGACAATGATAATGGATGAGAGGGGAACTTAAATACACAGATCAAGACAAGGACAACAGGTGACGGTTATGATGATGAGGAGCAGGTGATGACGAGGAGGGTGATGAGGAGCAGGTGCAGGTGATGACGACAGATGGTGAATGTGATGAAGACAAAAGGTGAATGTGATGAAGGTGAATGTGACACCAATATCACTGAAACATTTGTGTGTGTGTGTGTGTGTGTGTGTGTGTGTGTGTGTGTGTGTGTGTAGCATTATTGTGTGTAGCATATGTAGCAAGTATGCATTATTGAGTTAACATGGAAACACTGGTTTGCTTTAGTGCAGAAAACTGGTCAAAATCATGAGGTTTAAAGTGAAAGTGAGCCAATAAGTGGTCTTCTACTGCCCTCTGCTGGCCATTCTACTTATTAATTAAATTTTTCCACATGTGCTTGCATTTATACTTGAATACACACTAAAAATCACTTATATAGCAATAACTATTATAACAATCATATTTTGTCAGTGTTAATCACTTTATTTGCACTGACACTTCAAATAATTGCTAGTAATGTGGTAAATCATGGTAAATCATGGTTAACTATGCTGTGTGTGTGTGTGTGTGTGTGTGTGTGTAAGCATGCATTGAGTTAACATGGATAAACTGGTTTGCTTTAGTGCAGAAAACTGGTTTAAAGTGAAAGTGAGCCAATAAGTGGTCTTCTACTGCCCTCTGCTGGCCATTCTACTTATTAATGAAATATTTCAACATGTGCTTGCATTCATACTTGAATACACACTAAAAAAATCACTTATATAGCAATAACTATTATAACACAATCATATTTTGTCAGTGTTAACCACTTTATTTGCACTGACACTTCAAATAATTGCTAGTAATGTGATAAATCAGGCTAGAAACATGGTAAATCAAAGTAAATAATCCTAGATTGTCGTTTATCTCCTGGTAAATAATACTAGAACGTGGTATATCATGGTAAATCATGGTTAACTATGCTGTGTGTGTATGTGTGTGTGTGTGTGTGTGTGTGTGTGTGTGTGTGTGTGTGTGTGTGTGTGTGTGTGTTTGTGTGTGTGTGTGTGTGTGTGTGTGTGTGTGTGTGTGTGTGTGTGTGTGTGTGTGTGTGTGTGTGTGTGTGTGTGTGTGTAAGCATGCATTGAGTTAACATGGAAAAACTGGTTTGCTTTAGTGCAGAAAACTGGTTTAAAGTGAAAGTGAGCCAATAAGTGGTCTTCTACTGCCCTCTGCTGGCCAGTCTACTTAATAATGAAATATTTTACATGTGCTTTTGCATTCATACTTGGACACACACTAAAAATCACGTATATAACTAACTATTATAACACAATAATATTTTGTCAGTGTTCATCACCTCATTTGCACTGACACTTCACATATTTGCTAGTAATGTGGTTAATCATGCTAGAAACATTGTAAATCATAGTAAATAATACTGAAATGAGGTGTATCAAGGTAAATCATGCTAGAATCCTAATAAATCATTCTGGAACATGGTATATGATAGTAAATCATGCTAGAATCATATTAAATAATTCTAGAATGTGGCAAATCGTTGTGGGAGGAGCCTATTTTACTCAAATGGCTATAACTCAAGAAGTAAATGAGATATCTTCACCAAACTCAGTACACATGTGTATGGGTTCAATTTGAGGTCACAGTAAACAATTCTATGGAGATCGGAGCATAGGTGGCGCTATAACTGTTAAAAAGCTTTAAAACCATATATATCCCATGGCAAATTGCCTGTATTGGCTGTAAATGGTCTTTTCCATCTATTATGTCAGTGGTTACATGCTTGCTAAATAAATCTTAATAACTTTTGATGCTTTTGTGCTTAAATGCCTTAAAGGCCTTAACTGCTTGAACCCCGATAAATGCTGCTTGCAGCTTTAATTATTATTATTATTATTATTATTCTGCCGTAAAACGCATCGTGCAGCCCAAACCGTAAGAGCTGGAACTTTGAAACTTTGACAGATGGTAGTACAAAAATCGAGGAAAGGTTCAGAGATTATGACCCCGATTGGCCCATAGGTGGCGCTATAACAACCAAAAGCGCGAAACTGCTCATAACTCCTAGACCGTATGGCGTAGACTCAAGTGTCTTATATCATTGGAAAGCTGGATGCCTGACGAACAAAACGTATATCTCCGATTTTATTTCCGCCATGATAGATTTTCCGCCATTTTGAATTTTGTCAAAAATCTACTTTTGCGAACTAGTCCCTGGTTTTTTGCCCGATTGGAACCAAACTAGTGCAGAAATGTTCTCTGGAGACTGAATATCAATAATTATCGAAAAAAAGTGGAAATTTCGATTCACGGTCGCTAAGGGGCGCCAAAACGTACGTTGTGGGAGGGGCCTATTTTACTAAAATGGCTATAACTCCCGATGTAAATGAGGTATCTTCACCAAACTTGGTACACATGTGTATGAGCTTACTCTGGGGTCACAGTAAAAAAATCGCGACGATTGGCCTCATGGTGGCGCTATAAAATGAAAAAAACATAAAACAGGCTATAACCACCTGACCGTTAGTCCGATTGACTTGAAAATTGGTATGCAGTGTCTTGGTCCAAGGTGCCATGTATGTGTATGAGGACATTGGCGTATCTCAAAAAACATGGCCGCCATCGGCCAACGAAGTTTGAGCACCTATTAGACAAGGTTAACGGAGGCCGATCGGAACGAAACTCAATGGGCATGTTCGGCTCATGGCCCTAAAGGTCTGTAAGAATTTTGAAAGAAATCGGCCACTAGTTGGCGCTAACGAGTTTTACGGCTCTGTAATCACGTGGTGTTACAAATATCCACACAATATGCATATCATTTGATAGATCTCCTCATCCTGAACAACTTTGCCTCAAGAACCATTGCTGTCAATCAAACTGTTCATTAATTATTCATTAATATGTTAAAAACCTACTTTTGCGAACTAGTCCTAGGTTTTTTGCCCGATCGGAACCAGACCATTGTAGGACAATTCTCTGGACTCTCTAGATCAATAATTATCAAAAAAAAGTTGAACTTTTGCATTTGGATGGCTGTAATAGGGTCATTTATAAAACGGGCGTGTCAAAATACATTAAAAAGCCTATAAATCCTAAATAAAAACTCAGAACTTCACAAAAATTGGTCAGCATATGTGACATAACATCATTAACAAGCATGAAAAATTCTATGGAGATCGGACGATAGTTGGCGCTATAACTGTTAAAACGCTTTAAAACCATATATTTCCTATGGTAAATTGCCTGTATTTGCTGTAAATGATGTCTTCTATCTTTTATCATATAATGTTCATATCATAATGTTCAAAACCAGTGCAGCACAATTCTCTGAACTCTCTAGATCAATAATTATCAGAAAAAAAGTTTAACTTC
This sequence comes from Scardinius erythrophthalmus, assembly GCF_964197995.2. Lineage (NCBI taxonomy): Eukaryota > Metazoa > Chordata > Actinopteri > Cypriniformes > Leuciscidae > Scardinius > Scardinius erythrophthalmus. The sequence goes on from NW_028296065.1 coordinate 17,998, forward strand.
TTCAAAAGGTGATTTTATATGAATATAATGACATATTAAGCCAATAAGTGGTATTTTACTGCCCCCTGCTGTCATTTCATCATACTACTCCCTAATATTGTTATAAAATTCATATTTAGACTTTTTAAAATCATTATTTTAACATTTACAATCACATTTTGTCAAAACTCATCTATTGAGTATTACTATTGACAATTGTGTTACACTGAGATATGGAAATGGACGAAAGTAAATGAATGAAATGAAACGAAAGTATAACGGCATTTAAGCCACGCCCCCGAATACAAATCCATTCATAACTCGAAAACGGAAAGTCGTTGCGCGCTCAAATTTTGATGGTGAGGACCTCTCCGGGCTCTTGATCGAAACGTGTCGTCGCGGGCCTCGGGAGCGCGCCCCCCGCGCATCGCGAATCCGCGGGACCCCCGATTTTGAACGGCCATTACTCCCGACCCAGACCACCCCGAACATTGTGTGAGAGCTCGTTGGAAAGGGCGCGTCCTTGGCTAGCTTCGATTCAAATGTGGTGTTATTTGCCCTGGGCATTCCAGAGATAATAGCCCGAACAGATATGCCTTATAACAGTCATAACTCCCAGCCCCAATCGCCCAAAAACACATTGATGGTCTCATTCAACAGGGCTCCTCAAGCACTATCTATGCTCTGAGTTTCAGAATTTTTCGCCTTTTGGTTCCTGAGATATAAGTAAAAAAACTAATTCCCATTCATTCAAACACTTCAACTGTAAAATGTAAGCTATAATACCACTGTTGTCCACTAGAGGGAGCAGCAGGATTACGCATGATCTTTTAATTCGCTTCAGTATTGGAAATAAACAAATGCTTTAAGAAGCAATCTTTTTTATTATGATGTTTTTTTTATTATTATGATATTTGTATATATTTTTTTTTTTTATTATGATTATGAACGGTTTGATTGACATTAGTGATTCTTGAGGCAAAGTTGTTCAAGATGAGGAGATGAAGATATTTTCACAATATCACATCCTAAAAACATTGAAAACATATTTGTCTTTGTGTGTGTGTGTGTGTGTGTGTGTGTGTGTGTGTGTGTGTGTGTGTGTGTGTGTGGTTTGTGTGTGTGTCTGTGTGTGTGTAAGCATGCTTAATGGAAAGAACATGAAGAAACTGCTTTGTTTTACTGGTGGATAAAAAAGTATTTCAAATGAAAGTGAGTCAATTAGTGGTCTTCTACTGCCCTCTGCAGGACATTCTACTTAATAAAATATTTTCATCTGTGCTTTTGCATTAGTTTTTGGACTATATCAAATTACTTGCATGAAAATCACCTATTATAACACAGTCATGTTTTGTCAAAGTTTATCACTTCATTTTTACTGAGCTCTCAGTTTGAACAATTCTGCCTCTCAGTGATTAATTTGAAATCTGAAAATGGTGTTATACAGAGGAGATTTGCAATTATCATTTTGTTACCTATCTTTTATTTTAAATATCTCCATCTACAACAAAATGTGTGTGCATGTGTGTGTTCAAGCATGGTTAGTGTATTAAGTATTATTGTTTAAGTATTATTGTTTTCATTTACATTTTAACCACCAGAAGAAGAACACTCATTGGTTCATTCTGCTCACTAAAATATTATTTTTAATTTTTTTTTCCATTTGAAATATTGTTTAAACTTAATAAAATCATTAAAATAACATTTCAAATCATATTTTGTCTGTTTATAAATCCCACAGACTCACATTGGCTGCAATACTAATGTTTTTGTAAAACACAGACCTGATAGTCTAATCTGTGTGTATTGTGCATATATTATTGATATTATTACTATTGCAAATCATGTTATTGTAACTCATATCTTAATAGAATATTATTTGTAATTTTAATTCTTTATTTCTTAAGTGTTTTTTTTTATGATTACTACAGATATTATCACCAAAGATATCAACTACACCTTCACTTTTAGTATTGACACGCTGCACACACAGCACAATCACACACTCACTAATGCATTCAAATAAATGTAATCTTACTGTGCTACTTTATTTGTACATGATTAGAATGAACAGAAATCTAAGACTATTTTTCTTCTTTTGTTAAAGCCATTTCAGACTCCAAGTAAGCATTATATTACTAATCATCTATTTTACAGGTGCCATACAATTGAAAACTGTATTTATCTTGGCATAGTTGAATGATAAGAGTTCTGGACATGGAACTGACATACCGTGAGCCTCAAACACCATTGTTTCCTCCTTCTTGTGTAAATCTCCTGTTTGCAAAAGACCGCTGAAAAATGAGTGAATCCCACCATAACACCGACTGTGACGTTGGAGTCAGGATCATTAATATTTATACCCCCCAAATTTGCATTTTCCAGTCCATGTTCTAGGCCAGGCAGTGTTAATGTGGACCTGCACAGCCGAATCATCAGAAGATCTGCAGGTATTGTGAAGAAGCAAGCAAGGACAATAGTGAAAATGGCAGATCATGGATATAAATGTTATGTCTGAGGCTGTGCTGTGGATTTGAGAACTTTTCATTCCCTTCCCACAAAACTGTCAACAGGCATGGTTGATGTTTACAACAGGATACCTCACCATTTTAATTCAAAGCTGTTAGTTTGCTCTTAACGGAGGCCGATCAGAACGAAACTCGATGGGCATGTTCGACTCGTGGCCCTAGAGGTCTGTAAGAATTTTGAAAAATCAGCCACTAGTTGACGCTAACAGGTTTTACGGCTATGTAATCACGTGATGCATATCATTTGATAGATCTCCTCATACTGAACAACTTTGCCTCAAGAACTACTGCTGTCAATCAATTTGTTCATTAAATACTTGCTATTATGTTAAAAACCTACTTTTGCGAACTAGTCCTAGGTTTTTCGCCCGATCGGAAATATACCAGTGCAGTACAATTCTCTGGAAGCTCTAGATTATTAATTATATAAAAAACTTTAACTTTACCCATTGGGTAGCCATAACAGGATCATTTAGAAAATGGGTATGGCAAAAAACACTCAAAAGCCTGTAAATCCTAAACAAAAACTCAGACAACTCACTAGACTGCCTTATGTGCTTAAAGACCCTAAATGCTTGAACCCCGCTAAATGCTGCTTGCAGCTTTAATTATTATTATTATTCTGCCGTAAAACGCATCGTGCAGCCCAAACCGTAAGGGCTAGAGCTTTGAAACTTTGCCATATGGTAGTACAAAAATCGAGGAGAGGTTATCAAATTATGACCCCGATTGGCCCATAGGTGGCGCTATAGCAACCAAAAGCGCAAAACTGCTCATAACTCCTAGACCGTAAGTCATAGACTCAAGTGTCTTATATCATTGGAAAGCTGGACGCCTGACGAACAAAACGTATATCTCCGATTTTATTTCCGCCATGATAGATTTTCCGCCATTTTGAATTTTGTCAAAAATCTACTTTTGCGAACTAGTCCCTGGTTTTTTGCCCGATCGGAACCAAACCAGTGCAGAATTGTTCTCTGGAGTCTGAATATCAATAATTATCAAAAAAAAGTTGAAATTTCGATTCACGGTTGCTAGGGGGTGCAAAATTAACGTTGTGGGAGGAGCCTATTTTACTAAAATGGCTATAACTCCAGAAGTAAAAGAGGTATTTTCACCAAACTTGGTACACATGTGTAAGAGGTCAATCTGAGGTCACGGTAAAAAAATCGCGGAGATTGGCCACATGGTGGCGCTATAACATGAAAAAAACATAAAACAGGCTATAACCACCTGACCGTTAGTCCGATTGACTTGAAAATTGGTATGCAGTGTCTTGGTCCAAGGTGCCATGTATGTCTATGAGGACATTGGCGTATCTCAAAAAACATGGCCGCCATCGGCCAATGAAGTTTTAGCACCGATTAGACAAGGTTAACGGAGGCCGATCGGAACGAAACTCAATGGGCATGTTCGGCTCATGGCCCTAAAGGTCTGTAAGAATTTTGAAAGAAATCGGCCACTAGTTGGCGCTAACGAGTTTTACGGCTCTGTAATCACGTGGTGTTACAAATATCCACACAATATGCATATCATTTGATAGATCTCCTCATCCTGAACAACTTTGCCTCAAGAACCATTGCTGTCAATCAAACTGTTCATTAATTATTCATTAATATGTTAAAAACCTACTTTTGCGAACTAGTCCTAGGTTTTTTGCCCGATCGGAACCAGGCCAGTCTAGGACAATTCTCTGGACTCTCCTGATCAATAATTATCGAAAAAAAGTTGAACTTTTGAATTTTTCGTATGGCTATAATTGGGTCATAAAGAAAATGGGCGTGGCAAAATGCACTCAAAAGCCTATAAATCCTAAACGAAAACTCAGAACTTCACAAAAATTGGTGAGCATATGTGCCATAACATTGTAAACAAGCGTGCAAAATTTCATGGAGATCGGACAATAGCTGGCGCTATAACTGTCAAAAAGCTTTGAAAACCATATATTTCCTATGGTAAATTGCCTGTTTTGGCTGTAAATGGTCTTTTCCATCTATTATTTCAGTGGTTAAAAGCTTTCCAAATAAAACTTAATGTCTTAAATGCTTATGTGCTTAAAGGCCTTAAATGCTTGAACCCCGATAAATGCTGCTTGCAGCTTTAATTAGGGGTTCAAGCACGAAGTGCTGAAACCCTATTGTAATTGTGCTGATTTTTATTATTATTATTAGGGGTTCAAGCACGAAGTGCTGAAACCCTATTGTAATTGTGCTGATTTTTATTATTATTATTAGGGGTTCAAGCACGAAGTGCTGAAACCCTATTGTAATTGTGCTGATTTTTATTATTATTATTATTATTATTATTCTGCCGTAAAACGCATCGTGCAGCCCAAACCGTAAGGGCTAGAGCTTTGAAACTTTGCCATATGGTAGTACAAAAATCGAGGAGAGGTTATCAAATTATGACCCCGATTGGCCCATAGGTGGCGCTATAGCAACCAAAAGCGCGAAACTGCTCATAACTCCTAGACCGTAAGTCATAGACTCAAGTGTCTTATATCATTGGAAAGCTGGACGCCTGACGAACAAAACGTATATCTCCGATTTTATTTCCGCCATGATAGATTTTCCGCCATTTTGAATTTTGTCGAAAATCTACTTTTGCGAACTAGTCCCTGGTTTTTTGCCCGATCGGAACCAAACCAGTGCAGAATTGTTCTCTGGAGTCTGAATATCAATAATTATCAAAAAAAAGTTGAAATTTCGATTCACGGTCGCTAGGGGGTGCAAAATTAACGTTGTGGGAGGAGCCTATTTTACTAAAATGGCTATAACTCCAGAAGTAAAAGAGGTATTTTAACCAAACCTGGTACACATGTGTAAGACGTCAATATGAGGTCACGGTAAAAAAATCGCGGCGATTGGTCACATGGTGGCGCTATAACATGAAAAAAACATAAAACAGGCTATAACCACCTGACCGTTAGTCCGATTGACTTGAAAATTGGTATGCAGTGTCTTGGTCCAAGGTGCCATGTATGTCTATGAGGACATTGGTGTATCTCAAAAAACATGGCCGCCATCGGCCAATGAAGTTTGAGCACCTATTAGACAAGGTTAACGGAGGCCTATCGGAACGAAACTCGGTGGGCATGTTCGACTCATGGCCCTAGAGGTCTGTAAGAATTTTAAAAGAAATCGGCCACTAGTTGGCGCTAACGAGTTTTATGGCTCTGTAATCACGTGGTGTTACACTTATTGTCACAAAATGCATACCATTTGATAGATCTCCTCTTGTTGAACAACTTTGCCTCAAGAACCATTGCTGTCAATCAAACCGTTCATTAAATATTCGTAATTATGTTAAAAACCTACTTTTGCGAACTAGTCCTAGGTTTTTCGCCCGATCAGAACCAAACGAGTCTAGGACAATTCTATGGACTCTCAAGATCAATAATTATCAAAAAAAAGTTGAACTTTTGCATTTTTCGCATGGGTATATTGGGTCATAAAGAAAATGGGCGTGGCAAAATGCACTCAAAAGCCTATAAATCCTAAACAAAAACTCAGAACTTCACGAAAATTGGTGAGCTTATGTGCCATAACATCATTAACAAGCATGCAAAATTTCATGGAGATCGGACTATAGATGGTGCTATAACTGTTAAAAAGCTTTAAAAAACACATATTTCCTATGGTAAATTGCCTGTATTGGCTGTAAATGGACTTTTCCATCTATTATTTCAGTGGTTAAAAGCTTTCTAAATAAATCTTAATGTCTTAAATGCTTATGTGCCTAAAGGCCTTAAATGCTTGAACCCCGATAAATGCTGCTTGCAGCTTTAATTATTATTATTATTCTGCCGTAAAACGCATCGTGCAGCCCAAACCGTAAGAGCTGGAACTTTGAAACTTTGACAGATGGTAGTACAAAAATCGAGGAAAGGTTCAGAGATTATGACCCCGATTGGCCCATAGGTGGCGCTATAACAACCAAAAGCGCGAAACTGCTCATAACTCCTAGACCGTATGTCGTAGACTCAAGTGTCTTATATCATTGGAAAGCTGGACGCCTGACGAACAAAACGTATATCTCCGATTTCATTTCCGCCATGATAGATTTTCCGCCATTTTGAATTTTGTCAAAAATCTACTTTTGCGAACTAGTCCCTGGTTTTTTGCCCGATTGGAACCAAACTAGTGCAGAAATGTTCTCTGGAGACTGAATATCAATAATTATCGAAAAAAAGTGGAAATTTCGATTCACGGTCGCTAAGGGGCGCCAAAACGTACGTTGTGGGAGGGGCCTATTTTACTAAAATGGCTATAACTCCCGATGTAAATGAGGTATCTTCACCAAACTTGGTACACATGTGTATGAGCTTACTCTGGGGTCACAGTAAAAAAATCGCGACGATTGGCCTCATGGTGGCGCTATAAAATGAATAAAACATAAAACAGGCTATAACCACCTGACCGTTAGTCCGATTGACTTGAAAATTGGTATGCAGTGTCTTGGTCCAAGGTGCCATGTATGTGTATGAGGACATTGGCGTATCTCAAAAAACATGGCCGCCATCGGCCAACGAAGTTTGAGCACCTATTAGACAAGGTTAACGGAGGCCGATCGGAACGAAACTCAATGGGCATGTTCGGCTCATGGCCCTAAAGGTCTGTAAGAATTTTGAAAGAAATCGGCCACTAGTTGGCGCTAACGAGTTTTACGGCTCTGTAATCACATGGTGTTACAAATATCCACACAATATGCATATCATTTGATAGATCTCCTCATCCTGAACAACTTTGCCTCAAGAACCATTGCTGTCAATCAAACTGTTCATTAATTATTCATTAATATGTTAAAAACCTTCTTTTGCGAACTAGTCCTAGGTTTTTTGCCCGATCGGAACCAGACCAGTCTAGGACAATTCTCTGGACTCTCTAGATCAATAATTATCAAAAAAAAGTTGAACTTTTGCATTTGGATGGCTGTAATAGGGTAATTTATAAAATGGGCGTGTCAAAATACATTAAAAAGCCTATAAATCCTAAATAAAAACTCAGAACTTCACAAAAATTGGTCAGCATATGTGACATAACATCATTAACAAGCATGAAAAATTCTATGGAGATCGGACAATAGGTGGCGCTATAACTGTTAAAAAGCTTTAAAATCATATATTTCCTATGGTAAACTGCCTGTATTGGCTGTAAATGGTCTTTTCTATCTCTGATCATATAATTTTCATATCATAATGTTCAAAACTAGTGCAATACAATTCTCTGGACTCACTAGATCAATAATTGTCAGAAAAAGTTGAACTACTTCATTTGGATAGTTATAATAGGTTCACTTCAAAATCTGGCCTTTACCAAGTGTCCCCGAAAGCCTATATCTCTTTAATCAATGCTCAGACCTTCTTAAAAACAAGTCAGAACGTGTGAAATATCACCCTGAACAAGCATGAAAATTTTCAGACAGATCGGACAAAATTTGCCTCTATAACAGTTAAAAAGGTGAAAATGATATGAATTAATGGCATGTTAAGCCAATAAGTGGTATTTTACTGCCCCCTGCTGTTTAAAATAGTCATTTTCTCATATTGGTATTGGTATCAGCCATGGTAAATCATGATAAATGATGGTGTGTGTGTGTGTGTGTGTGTGTGTGTGTGTGTGTGTGTGTGTGTGTGTGTGTGTGTGTGTGGTACAAATATAACAAAGGTTTTATTTTCCAACATGAAAACAAACATAACAGAGTGCTAGTGCACAAACAATAACCGACAATGATAATGGATGAGAGGGGAACTTAAATACACAGATCAAGACAAGGACAACAGGTGACGGTTATGATGATGAGGAGCAGGTGATGATGAGGAGGGTGATGAGGAGCAGGTGCAGGTGATGACGACAGATGGTGAATGTGATGAAGACAGAAGGTGAATGTGATGAAGGTGAATGTGACACCAATATCACTGAAACATTTGTGTGTGTGTGTGTGTGTGTGTGTGTGTGTGTAGCATTATTGTGTGTAGCATATGTAGCAAGTATGCATTATTGAGTTAACATGGAAAAACTGGTTTGCTTTAGTGCAGAAAAATGGTCAAAATCATGAGGTTTAAAGTGAAAGTGAGCCAATAAGTGGTCTTCTACTGCCCTCTGCTGGCCATTGTACTTATTAATTAAATTTTTCCACATGTGCTTGCATTTATACTTGAATACACACTAAATATCACTTATATAGCAATAACTATTATAACACAATCATATTTTGTCAGTGTTAATCACTTTATTTGCACTGACACTTCAAATAATTGCTAGTAATGTGGTAAATCATGGTAAATCATGGTTAACTATGCTGTGTGTGTGTGTGTGTGTGTGTGTGTGTGTGTGTGTGTGTGTGTGTGTGTGTGTGTGTGTGTGTGTGTGTGTGTGTAAGCATGCATTGAGTTAACATGGATAAACTGGTTTGCTTTAGTGCAGAAAACTGGTTTAAAGTGAAAGTGAGCCAATAAGTGGTCTTCTACTGCCCTCTGCTGGCCATTCTACTTATTAATGAAATATTTCAACATGTGCTTGCATTCATACTTGAATACACACTAAAAAAATCACTTATATAGCAATAACTATTATAACACAATCATATTTTGTCAGTGTTAATCACTTTATTTGCACTGACACTTCAAATAATTGCTAGTAATGTGATAAATCAGGCTAGAAACATGGTAAATCAAAGTAAATAATACTAGATTGTCGTTTATCTCCTGGTAAATAATACTAGAACGTGGTATATCATGGTAAATCATGGTTAACTATGCTGTGTGTGTATGTGTGTGTGTGTGTGTGTGTGTGTGTGTGTGTGTGTGTGTGTGTGTGTAAGCATGCATTGAGTTAACATGGAAAAACTGGTTTGCTTTAGTGCAGAAAACTGGTTTAAAGTGAAAGTGAGCCAATAAGTGGTCTTCTAGTGCCCTCTGCTGGCCATTCTACTTAATAATGAAATATTTTACATGTGCTTTTGCATTCATACTTGGACACACACTAAAAATCACGTATATAACTAACTATTATAACACAATAATATTTTGTCAGTGTTCATCACCTCATTTGCACTGACACTTCACATAATTGCTAGTAATGTGGTTAATCATGCTAGAAACATTGTAAATCATAGTAAATAATACTGAAATGAGGTGTATCAAGGTAAATCATGCTAGAATCCTAATAAATCATTCTGGAACATGGTATATGATAGTAAATCATGCTAGAATCATATTAAATAATTCTAGAATGTGGCAAATCGTTGTGGGAGGAGCCTATTTTACTCAAATGGCTATAACTCAAGAAGTAAATGAGATATCTTCACCAAACTCAGTACACATGTGTATGGGTTCAATTTGAGGTCACAGTAAACAATTTTATGGAGATCGGACCATAGGTGGCGCTATAACTGTTAAAAAGCTTTAAAACCATATATATCCCATGGCAAATTGCCTGTATTGGCTGTAAATGGTCTTTTCCATCTATTATGTCAGTGGTTACATGCTTGCTAAATAAATCTTAATAACTTTTGATGCTTTTGTGCTTAAATGCCTTAAAGGCCTTAACTGCTTGAACCCCGATAAATGCTGCTTGCAGCTTTAATTATTATTATTATTCTGCCGTAAAACGCATCGTGCAGCCCAAACCGTAAGGGCTAGAGCTTTGAAACTTTGCCATATGGTAGTACAAAAATCGAGGAGAGGTTATCAAATTATGACCCCGATTGGCCCATAGGTGGCGCTATAGCAACCAAAAGCGCGAAACTGCTCATAACTCCTAGACCGTAAGTCATAGACTCAAGTGTCTTATATCATTGGAAAGCTGGACGCCTGACGAACAAAACGTATATCTCCGATTTTATTTCCGCCATGATAGATTTTCCGCCATTTTGAATTTTGTCGAAAATCTACTTTTGCGAACTAGTCCCTGGTTTTTTGCCCGATCGGAACCAAACCAGTGCAGAATTGTTCTCTGGAGTCTGAATATCAATAATTATCAAAAAAAAGTTGAAATTTCGATTCACGGTCGCTAGGGGGTGCAAAATTAACGTTGTGGGAGGAGCCTATTTTACTAAAATGGCTATAACTCCAGAAGTAAAAGAGGTATTTTAACCAAACCTGGTACACATGTGTAAGACGTCAATATGAGGTCACGGTAAAAAAATCGCGGCGATTGGTCACATGGTGGCGCTATAACATGAAAAAAACATAAAACAGGCTATAACCACCTGACCGTTAGTCCGATTGACTTGAAAATTGGTATGCAGTGTCTTGGTCCAAGGTGCCATGTATGTCTATGAGGACATTGGTGTATCTCAAAAAACATGGCCGCCATCGGCCAATGAAGTTTGAGCACCTATTAGACAAGGTTAACGGAGGCCTATCGGAACGAAACTCGGTGGGCATGTTCGACTCATGGCCCTAGAGGTCTGTAAGAATTTTAAAAGAAATCGGCCACTAGTTGGCGCTAACGAGTTTTATGGCTCTGTAATCACGTGGTGTTACACTTATTGTCACAAAATGCATACCATTTGATAGATCTCCTCTTGTTGAACAACTTTGCCTCAAGAACCATTGCTGTCAATCAAACCGTTCATTAAATATTCGTAATTATGTTAAAAACCTACTTTTGCGAACTAGTCCTAGGTTTTTCGCCCGATCAGAACCAAACGAGTCTAGGACAATTCTATGGACTCTCAAGATCAATAATTATCAAAAAAAAGTTGAACTTTTGCATTTTTCGCATGGGTATATTGGGTCATAAAGAAAATGGGCGTGGCAAAATGCACTCAAAAGCCTATAAATCCTAAACAAAAACTCAGAACTTCACGAAAATTGGTGAGCTTATGTGCCATAACATCATTAACAAGCATGCAAAATTTCATGGAGATCGGACTATAGATGGTGCTATAACTGTTAAAAAGCTTTAAAAAACACATATTTCCTATGGTAAATTGCCTGTATTGGCTGTAAATGGACTTTTCCATCTATTATTTCAGTGGTTAAAAGCTTTCTAAATAAATCTTAATGTCTTAAATGCTTATGTGCCTAAAGGCCTTAAATGCTTGAACCCCGATAAATGCTGCTTGCAGCTTTATTATTATTATTTTTCTTCTGCCGTAAAACGCATCGTGCAGCCCAAACCGTAAGAGCTGGAACCTTGAAACTTTGCCAGATGGTAGTACAAAAATCGAGGAGAGGTTATCAAATTATGACCCCGATTGGCCTTTAGGTGGCGCTATAGCAACCAAAAGCGCGAAACTGCTCAGAACTCCTAGACCGTATGTCGTAGACTCAAGTGTCTTATATCATTGGAAAGCTGGACGCCTGACGAACAAAACGTATATCTCCGATTTCATTTCCGCCATGATAGATTTTCCGCCATTTTGAATTTTGTCAAAAACCTACTTTTGCGAACTAGTCCCTGGTTTTTCGCCCGATCGGAACCAAACCAGTGCAGAAATGTTCTCTAGAAACTGAAGATCAATAATTATCGAAAAAAAGTCGAAATTTCGATTCACGGACGCTAAGGGGCGCCAAAACGTACGTTGTGGGAGGGGCCTATTTTACTAAAATGGCTATAACTCCAGAAGTAAATGAGGTATCTTCACCAAACTCCGTACACATATGTATGAGCTCAATATGAGGTAACAGTAAAATAATCGCGGCGATTGGTCACATGGTGGCGCTATAATATGAAAAAAAACATAAAACAGGCTTTAACCACCTGACCGTTAGTCCGATTGACTTCAAAATTGGTATGCAGTGTCTTGGTCCAAGGTGTCATGTATGTGTATGAGGACATTGGCGTATCTAAAAAAACATGGCCGCCATCGGCCAATGAATTTTGAGCACCTATTAGACAAGGTTAACGGAGGCCGATCAGAACGAAACTCGATGGGCATGTTCTACTCATGGCCCTAGAGGTCTGTAAGAATTTTAAAAGAAATCGGCCACTAGTTGGCGCTAACGAGTTTTATGGCTCTGTAATCACGTGGTGTTACACTTATTGTCACAAAATGCATACCATTTGATAGATCTCCTCTTGTTGAACAACTTTGCCTCAAGAACCATTGCTGTCAATCAAACCGTTCATTAAATATTCGTAATTATGTTAAAAACCTACTTTTGCGAACTAGTCCTAGGTTTTTCGCCCGATCGGAACCAAACCAGTCTAGGACAATTCTATGGACTCTCTAGGTCAATAATTATTAAAAAAAAGTTGAACTTTTGTATTTTTTGCATGGCTATAACAAGGGTCATTTAGAAAATGGGCGTGGTAAAATGCACTCAA